>NW_009648894.1:4072047-4086916 GCF_000708025.1 Charadrius vociferus
GTGTTGTATTAGTTTTATTTAACAGTCCTCCATCAATCCTCTTCACTGGTTTTCTTACCAATTTTATATCCTGGCATTTAAATTTTGCTGTATGATGAAACAGATTAATCCTGTAATGAAACTGCCTCTTCTCTGCATTTAATTCCTCTGTATGGGTTCCTGGCCAACAGTCTATGAGAGCAGTTCCTATTTTACCTTGTACAAAAACAATTTGGAAAGTATTGACAAAAAAAGTATGTAATAATAAAATTATTAGAAATAATAATATTTTTAACATCACAGGAGGACACAGGCAATCCAGTAGGTTTCTGGAATGCGCTGAAAATTATGTCCTGACACAGATGACTGAGGATCCCAAAAGGAAGAGGCAATCTGCTGGACCTCAAACATACGACAAGGAAGAACTGTTGGAGGTGTGAAGTTCAGGGGTAACCTCAGCTACAGTGACCATGAACAGTGGAGTTCAGGATCCTGAGAGAAGGGAACAAAGCCAAATAGCAGCATCACAGCCCTGGACTTCAGAAGAACAGGACTGTTCAGGGATTCGCTTGGAAGAATCCCACCGGAGACTGAAGAAGGGTCCAGGACAGCTGTGTGATTTTCATGGATCTCCTCCTCCAAGCTCAAGAATGGTCCATACAAGTGTGCAGAAAATCAAGCAAAGGTGGCATGAGGCCCGCATAGATGAACAAGAAGCTTCTGACTGAGCTCAAATGTAAGGAAGCATACAAGGATTGTAAACAAGACCCAGGTGATCCAGGATGAAGAGACACTGAGCATGCAGCGATGAGGTTAGGACAGCCGAAGTCCACCTGGATTTCAATCTGGGAAGGGACATGAAAGGCAACAAGAAAGGCTTCCAAACACACATAGGACAAGAAGGCGGATTTATGAAGAGGAAAACATGCTTAATCAACCTGACAGCTGTTTGTAATGAGTTGACTGGCTTGGTGAATGAGAAAAGAGCAGCAGATGTTGTTTATCTTGACATCAGGAGGGCTTTTGACTCTGTCTCCCATAACGTCCTTACGGACAAGATGATGAAGTATAGGCTAAATAAATGGACAGTGAACTCAACTGGAAACTGGTTGAATTGCCAGGCTGAAAGGGTTATGACCAACAGCAAGAGATCCAGCTGGAAGCCAGCAACTGCTGGTACGCTCCAGAGGTCAATATTGAGGCCAAAACTAAACTCTTCACTGATGACCCGGACAATCGGTCAGAGTACACCTTCAGCACGTTTGCAGATGATACAAAACTGGGAGGAGTCGTTGTTATACCAGATGGGCATGCTACCATTCAGGCAGATGTTAACAGGCTGGAGAAATGGACAACGGGAAATGTCAAGTCCTGCACCTGAGGAGGAATAATCCCAAGCACCAGAACAAGCTTTGGCCAACCATCTCGAGAGCAGCTTTGCATAAAGGGCCCTAGGGTTCCTACAAGGATAACAGGTTGAACATGATCCACCAGTGTGGATCTTGCAGCATGAAAAGCCAACAGCCTGCTGGACTCCATTAAGCAGAGTACAGCCAGCAGGTTGAAGGAGGGGACCCTTGCCTTCTAATCAGCACTGGCGGGATCCCATCTCGAGTGATGTGTCCAGTTTTTGGGTCCCTAGTATAGGACAGACATGAACATACTGAAGCAAGACCAGTGAGGGGCCACAAAAATGATTAAAGGACTGGAACATGTGTCACACTACGGAAGACTGAGAGAGTTGTGACTGTTTAGGCCTGGAAAGGCTTGGGGGGTACAGGGCAGAAACTCAACCATGTGGACAAATACCTGATGGGGGAAGCAGGGGGAGAGGTGAAGAATAAGGTGCCAGACTGTCTCAGTGGTGCCAAAAATGAAGTGACAAGAGGCAACAGACACAAAGTGAAATAAAGGAAATCCTTTACATTAATCCTTAAACATTTAAAACCCCACCCTTTTACTATAAGCATGACCAAACACTGGAACAGGTTGCCCAGAGAAGCTGCTGAGTCTCCCTCCCTGGAGCCTAAACCAGCCTGGACACAGCCCTAGGCAGCCTGCTCCAGCTGATTGAACTAAATGATCTCCAGAAGCACCTTCCAACCTCAATGATTCACCGATTCTATGAAAACTGTTTTTAACTCCATGCCTTATTTTCAATGGTGAGAATGCATTATGCAGCAGCTACACAAATAGTAGCTGCAGACAAATCAGGTTCAGACTGGTTTTTGGCACAGCACTACATTCTAGCTCAAATCCCTAACATTCCTTAACTGTTCATGTCCAATATAGTCTGGCAGTACTCTCTGCTAACATGCACACGAGCCTTTAAAGGTAAGTGTAAAGATATATCCATTCCTTCTCTGTCATTCTCATTTGCTTCCACTGAAATGATGTTATTCCTGCAACTGTTGTCCTTTTCTCAAACTTCTGGCTTCAGCAACCACTTACAGGATCTACAATTATAACATATAATCACACATATATAGGGAAGGGAGAAGGAAACAGAAGAAAAAATTCACCTTGATATTGATCTCAGAGAGCCAGACTCTTGAGTCACAGAAAGATCTATTATCAAAGACTAACTGCAGCAGGTATAGCAGAGGTTTCCAGGCTCCACCTGAAATTCTGTGAATACTACAGAAAAGCTTTTGCTTTGTACAAAAGCTAGTTATCACATATCAGCCGATACCTGTATTTTGCTATTATTCCAGGTGCGATACCTATGCCCTTTGCACAGAAGGCTTCTATAAGCTTTACTTCAGCAATATTAGAATCTTGTTTTATTAAATTTAAAAAAAAAAAAAAGACACCCAACAACACAGGAAGAGATAATTCTCTTAAAAGAGGGAGACTTTATTAATGCTGGAAGGAGACACCAGATTTACAGTTTATAAATTCACAATTTGTACTATGTTTACAACAAGCAGTCTTATTTGCCTGGTTTTGGAGAAGTATCTACAACTCTTTAAAGTTGTAGACATTCAAAAAAGCAGTCCTTATTCTTCCCAGATTTCCTTTAAAGGGACAAGTTAAATTTGGCTAAGAATAGAGGAGTTATAGAAAAGTATCAACTTGTTGTTCCCGAAACAAATGTATCTACTTCCACTGTACGTTTAATAATTTCAAAATACCATTATTTTTACAACATTCTTCATATTTTCATGTTGTGACTTCATATGTAACAGCGTGTCAGGTTTTAGACATTATATATAGTTTGGCATTACAAAAAGAAACAGAACTTGTATTTGTAGGCTTTTTACTCTAATACTTGAAGAAAATGTTAGTTGCTCGGGGTATCTGTGCTTAAATCTAGCACCGATTTCTCCAAAAGGTTTGCAGAAAGTGTAAGATCCAGGTTTATTACCTATATTATAGCACATAATACAAAAAGAAGTCAGCTTTATTTAAAGAACAGTAATAGAATACACACAACCAGTTTTTGCAAGCATTAAAAGGCTTTTTTCAAAAGCACATTTATTAGAACGTTGATCCAAAGCCTGCTGAAGTCCATGAGAATCTTCAGCTGAAAGGACTTAAACAGGTTATTTTATGAAGTAGGAACAATGTCACTTTTCCTCTATTTCAGTATTTTAAATGAAACTGTGAGTATCTTTTTTTGCAATTATAAAAAAACTTTTATTAACATAAGTCATCACAAGGTGTCTTCCTACACATATATTTTTTCATAATTTCTGAAATCATCTATCCTAAATCCGCACTTAAGAATGGAAAAAAAAGTAGTCTGGACAGCAATCATTTTAAGCAATAAATATGATGGAACTTCTTTAAGCAGGTTGGAACTCAAAAACAGGATGGAACAGTAAAACCTCTACTACCATTTTGTAATAGCAATATGTAAAACAAGGCAACAGTGAAAAAACAGGCTTGTGAAAGAAAGTGCAATTAACCCAGAAAGGCTTTATTAAGGGGTAAGAATTAATAGGAGATCCTTCTGTAGTGAGTCATTCTGAAATGCAACTAGTCCTATTCCTTTCCCAAATGAGAACAATCTCTAGAAGGAAGAAATCAAGTTTCTCAAAAAACAACTGCACACTGGGATAAAGAATACAGAGGAAGAACCACCCCTGCGCCTCATGGGTTGAAAAGGCTAGTAATACTCAGTTGAGGACATATTCTTGTAATCCCTGCTTTCTCACTTACAAAAGTAGGAAGACTACAAGAGTATTCCAAGGAATGAAAGCTCGTGGTATCTTGGGTCCCAAGCAGCAAAGAGAAATCTGCTAGGCCAGATTATCTAAGTGGGGGAAGTGACCACAGCATTAACTGAACTTAAGGTCAAATCACTCCCACAAATCCTGTTCTTAATCTCGCACATAATACCTTCCCCTCAACTCATCTGGTGGCATTAATGGCTTGAATTAAAAAAAAAAAAAAAGCCCCCCACAAAAACACACCACTAGGAAAAAAAAAAAAAAAATCACCCAAAAAACCCCAAACCACAAACAAAAAACCCCCACATTAAAACATTATGATTCACCCTTCTGGCTCTATCCAAAATGAGACAGGGATGATTGCAGTGTTTGTGCTTCACCTCCCTCACAGCAGACACAGAACATAATACACAGATAAAATTTTGTTTCCAAACTTCAGGTTCCCATTGTGAGCTGCAAGGAAGCCTACAGACAACCATTATTACATCACTGACTGATGTTGCATCATTCACAATTTAAGCCACCGACAACTGGCCATGAAATGGATAAAGGTTAACATGCTGAGGGAGTTGGGGGGAGAGAATGTTTTTCCCAAAGAAAATCACACCAGATAGTGTGAAAAACAGGCATCACTGAATTCTAAGAAGTAAATCTTAAACTGAATGCAAGATTTTTTCCATAAGTTTTTTACAATTCCCCAGTTTAAATTAAATGAGGAAAAAATGATTCTCTATATACAAGCTTACCAGTGAGAACTGTTTACCCTGAACACGCCTTGCTGAGTAACTGTCTAATATCACCACTGCCTTTACTCACTCACCTTAAAGAATTTAGTTTCTCAGAGTTATGAATCACTGATTACAAGAGCAGAAACCATCTTAGCCACAGATGTCTTTTAACATTTTAGATCTAGCCTTAAAAATAGTTTGGGGGTGGGGGGTGGGGGGGTGGTTTGCCCGCCCACAAAAGACAGAAACACCAACTCGGCAAAATTGTTTTGTGGCCACCTCACTTCACAGTTCTTTAGGTAAAAGTTTACTCTTTTTTTTTTTTTAACATTCTTGATAACTGATTTTCAGGCTTGATGAAGGGGAGAAGTTCCTTTTTGCTAGGTAGAGCTTCTCCTTTCAGTACTTTCTCTACCTGTACACCCGTGCAGCAGCCTTCGAAGCTATATAGCTTACTGCGTAGCACCTCAAAGTGCCATTTCCTTTCCTTAAGCTGATACCACAGAACTGCAGTGGAAGAGGAGCGACTACTCTACGGCAAACAGAAGACCCAGTAGCATTACTGACCACAGGAGAAAGGAGTTTTCCACTGGCTCTCAAGGATTTACTGATTTTGCTGCTGCATATTTGCAAGAATTGGAATCAAGAATGAAGTCTTGCAATGGAGTTCAGTCCACTAAAAGAGGTAATGCAGAAAACAATTCAACAGATGCAAAAAAAAAAAAACCACCAAAAACCTTGCCTGATTGCAAACAGGTACAAAAGAGATGGAAACTACAACAGCATATTTAAGTTGTGTGTGCAAGCCACACAATCACCTTGCTTCTCCTTCAACTGGGAGGGGGGATAGAGGAAGAGATGGGGTGAACACAAAAGAAAGTCATTGTGCATTTCATTTTAATTTATCAAAACTGGAGATTAGACCCATATGATGACTAAGAATTAATAGCAAGTTTTACAAAAGCGAGTAAAAGCAAAGATTAAGTTTGATATCTAGCCTGAGCCTTCAAGAATCAAAAATAGGTCCAAGTCCTGAATATTTGAAGAACTGCACTTCCTGTCGCTGATCGCAAACAGCTGCCTTATTTCAGCAGGCTTAGTACAGGACCTCCTGAAAGCAGGAGGAATCCTGATGAGCTATCATGGAATCAGCATGGTAACATGTAAGAACCCTGTAGATGAGATCAAAGGTCTACCTAGCCCATCTCCAACAGTGACCAAATGCAGATAGTTGCAGACAATTAGGAAAGAACACGAGAGCAAGCATCACTAGAATATCCTCCCAGCTTCAATTATTCACAAATCCATAATCCATTCCACTTCAAGGGTATTTAGTAACTCTGTACATATTGCTCTTCCAAAAATGTATCTGGGTTATCCTTCAGCTTACATACACTTTTAGCTTCCAAAAATATTATGGTGCCGAGTAACAAGCTTAATTAACTTTTATGCAAAGGGCCATCTCCTTTTGCTTGTTCTCACTCCACCACGCTCATCTAACACCCCCACGTTCTCTTTCCCAAACTGCCAAGTCCTTGCTTCCTTATTTGTTTTTGGTACAGAAACTACACCATATATTCAATTATCATAGCTGCCCTTTCACTGAGACTTTTCTGGCTCTACTGTGGTGTTTCCGAGATGTGGGAAAACGAATGGGGAAGGGACAGAACTAGACCTAGACACATGAGCTCCAAATGCACTATGGATTTCTACATTGAGGCATGACAGAGAACATTAACTGCTCAAAATTATTAGGACATGGATGACGATTTGGTTTTTGACCAACACAGAGCATTAAGCTGCTGTTTAATCCTTAGAGTTACCTACCACAACTAAGACCTCACCTATGAGCTCCTAGTTAATCATTACCCGTCAGTATTTTATATGTGACATATTACTTGACATTTATGCACAGCAAGTTTTCATTTTATTTTTTATCAACTGGTGCTGAACATCAAAAGGTCCTTCTGCATTTCTTCACAGACAATTCGTCTTCACTAAGCTGAGTAACAGCATCAGCAAGCAAAAATTCTGTACAAAGGAAGACAGAAAAATAAGCACTTTACCTCCCCATTGCCATTTAACTCATGAAAACAGCAGAAATCTGTCAGACCTATTTAGATGTACAGCTGAATCACATTCTCAGTCACAGTGCAAACAGAGAGAAAATTACTCAAAACCATCTATAAAGTAGTCATGAAAAACAACACCTAAAGGGCACAGGCTATGAAACGCTACCAGTATTGGCCTGCATCCATTATACAACGTCGTGTTTCGTAACACTTACATACAGAAAAATCCTTTGTTCCACAAACCCAGCTACAAGGACCATTTGGGGCAGGTATGCAGTATTTTTCAAAGCAGTTAACACTACTTCTCATTTTTTAAAAAAATTAAAATGCTAACAAAAGAGATGCAATTAACGAGCTTGTAAGATTACCTCCGTGACATCGGGATCAGAACACCTGCTTGCCAAAGTATTTATGGCTACTGCATTACTCCAGCATCTGATTCAGGTGCACAGATTGTGAGAAACATTGAAGACGATTCATGTAAACTTGCTTCACTCTTCGAACTTTTGTATTAATGCTAATTTGGTAAGATGGGATACTTTAATACCTCAAGAGCAGTACACAAGCTGTTCATTCTTCCTTCCTTAAGACATGAAAGGAGATCATGATCATTCCACCTCACAGGCTTCTCCAACAATTTAAAAAAAAAAACCCAAACAACTAAAGCAAAAAGAAAATGCGAGACTGTATTCAGACAGACCCATATGCAAACAGCATAAGTACACAGAATGGAGCAGAAGGCCTGTAAAATTGCCATGAAAATGGATTACTCCGGGCAAAGTTTACTTACTCACCTTTTACCATGGTGATTGAGGATAATAAAATTTTAAAATGCATGCAAGAAGGAACAAGTAAGATTTTACAACCACTGATGAATAAAAAATGTTTGTGGCTACACATGGGAGTACTTTTCACCGGAGTCACAGGCTCCCTATTAAAGTTGCATCAAAATTGGAGAGCTGAGAAGAAAAGCACAGCAACAATAACAAAGCATGAACTGCAATGGGACAGCTTGTTACACGAAAACTGCAGCATTCCTTTCAGAGACAACCCTAACCAGATCTTTATCTTACGAAAACAGGTCAGACCCTACAGGTATTAAGAGCCACCTGCTTAAGGTGCACATACTAGATCTGCTGCTTCTTTTGCTGGCCAAAACAACAACAACAAAACATTTTGGTTCCGAGTCTTGCAACACAAGGAAATTTTGAGTTTCACATACCCCTGCAAGCACCAACCGAACTCTAGCCCTTTTAAACACTATAAAACTGAGGACATATGAGTTTGAACACATCTAAACTATAACAGACTTCAAGTTTAATTAAAGAATTGTATTTAAATATTAGTCAAGTTTCTCAGTAAACCAACCACTTCGATGTTTCATTACAACAGGGACAAGTTAAAATGTCATGTTTTCTCCTCAAAAATAACTGGAACTGTCTTACAGTTTTGAAATCCACATGACTTTAGCTCCATAAACTCATTTTTGAATAATGTCTCTCCATGTGAAGTTTTCCAATACAAAAATGCAACTTAAGTTGTAGATTGAGCTCAGTTTTAGTTCTCAAAATTGAGAAGTTCGCCTCAATGCCAAGAACATACCACTGGGTAGACTGTATCTATCTGTCACAAGCCAAATAAATGATCTGGAAGGGATTTCAGAGAATTTAGATTCTCTTCTAGCTCATTCCACAGGCAAAACAAGACACCTCTTCACCTCAAAGTGTTAAATCACATCACAAGAAAGTATTTTTATTTTAGCTTTTTCTGCCCTCACACTTAGAATAAAAAAGGTACACGGATATTTGAAGTAGAGAACACCTATATATTCAACACTAACATTAAGGTGGTTTAAGAAGCTTTGATTTTTTTTCAGTTTTTTTTTTCTTTTTTAGTACAGGAGTGTTCATTCTCTTATGTTCTCATCAACTTTGTTACATAAAAAGCCCCATATACTTAAGATGAAAAATTAAAATAGGATAGAATACAATATAGTCTTTTAAAGGATGGGTGATTTGTAATGAAGTTTCAATAAGAAATAGTACTCTGTTTAAGTATACAAATAAGTATACCTACTAGGGCACACTACCATTTCTATTAGAAAAAAAAAATATCACTTCAGAAACAGGCTCAGGTTTCTCTTTTCAACTGATTTGTACCAACAGCAACTGTTACTCAGAAATGTTTAAAATCTCTCTTCTCAAGACAATTTATAGTTTTGTATTTGATTTCTCCTCCCTGGCCCTCCAAGCAAAAAAAAAAAGCACAAACCTCAAATTTAAAATAAGGAAGATTATGTCATCCAGCCAGTTCAGTGATGCCAGTGCAAGATTATTCCCTACAGCATATTTGCTAGTGCTTAATGCAGTCCATACTGTGTGTCCTAACACATTATGCAAATGACACACACATGAAAGAAAAATGTCTATCTCAAAGCGCACCCCTGCACCAACAGCCAATCTGTAATTAGCCATGTCCTCCAAGGAGGCACCTCATTTACTCTCAGCAAAGCAGCAGCTGCTGGCAAATGGAAATAAAGAAACTTAAAACAAAAATAAGCCTACTAACCACACTCCCCAAAGGTGTATAGTCATGGTTGCAAGCCAGAGTCAAAAATCTAAACGGCGATTTGTATTCTTCCTGAATGTCCACACAGAACCTCCCATGCCCAGTGCCAAATATTTACTAACATGATTTGTATCAGGCTCTCAAACATGGTGCTGTTCAGAGAGATGCAACAACAGCCCCCAATGCTTCACTCAAATACTTTCTGAACTACAAGTTTTCAATGCAAAAGTCAAGAACAGAAAATATAAAGCAGCAACATTTCCTGCGGAACACAATTCACTGGTGACATACAAAACAGTAACAGGGTACACCAATTGAGAAAGACGCAGTAGTTCCAGCCCCTCAATACATATGAAGAGATTCAGAGAACAAAGCATACAGCTGTGCCTAGTTTTTACTTTCCTATTACAAAGTGATCCAATCTCTAAAGTCTAGTATTGTCTCCCCAGAAGAGTACTCTTCAAATCTAACAGCCATAATAAAACAGTAAATTCAGAAAACGGTTTCACCATTACTAACGAAAGACAGTAAACAACAATTCAGGGAGCAGCTAGAGTTCCCATGTAACTGGAGTAAAGGAAAAATGCATTTCACCCTGCTTTAAATAAGAACAACACAACAGAAGAAGCCTCCCCATTAAATAATCTTCACATGTTTAAGAACTGTATACATCCGACCTTGCAACTGTAGGATTAGGCACTTTCAGGTTTACAAGATGTGTGGAGCCTCTGATATGAGCACAGTCAAAACCTGGTTGATGTCGCTGTTCCCACCCATCAGCTGCACTTACACGTTTACGGTATGTACCTACTACTAGGCGATAGGGAAAAAATACCACAGAAGTGTCTTTCCAAAACTATTAAAAATGACAAGACATAAGAAGGATTTGGACAGGAGAAATGCACAGTACTTACATTAATCTACGTTCTGCATAATAAACAGGCAAAGTGTGACGTGACTATTCCCACCCATCCACCGATCTCCAGACAGCATAACACTCATCCACTGTTTATCTACTATGCTTGGCACAACATATTATTTAGTATATATACATATATTATCTATGATAGTAGGCAGACAAACACTTCCTCTGTAGCAAGACCCTAAATTCAGGGATTTGATGAGATCACAGGCACTGACACCTTCTACAACCATGGAGTTCCACCTAACAGCTCATCAGACTGACTTGTAGAGTGCTATCAATTCAGACTGTTTCAACACCAATTCAGAAGCCTCACCATTTATACTAGGGCTAACTCATGCTTTTTAAAAACAATGACCCCTGTTAACAACAGGAAATAAATCTGTTTTCATTTAACATTATTTCCTAATTTTTTATATCTGCTTCCTATCCTATGCAATTTAATATACAAACAACTGCAAGGAAGAGTAAGACACAACCTCCAAATGCTAGAAACCTTAACTTTTCTTCCAGTTGCTATCAGAAAAAAAAACCACCCAACAGCTACAAAGCATCAGTAAGTATATATGCCTAACAGGTTAGTCTAACGCTGCTACGTAGACTTCCTTACGAAGAGATACAGAAAGTTTTACTTTTAATAAGGCTCACATGTTGCACATGTTTATATTCTAATCATCATCTACACAGCAACATGTGTATGTATTCACAAAATTAAAAAAAAAAAATAGGACCAGCTTTTACTCTTTTCAGAGCCCATACTGTTCTGCTGATCTACGATTTGGTCATCCAACCCTATAGTAGAGGCACATAATACATGTTAGTCACCACTAGAAGTTTACCAAGGTCATCCCAAACGGGTTGTTAAAACAGTAAACGATTAATTATTGTTAGTGAGAACACCAATCATTTCTATTTTTAGTGTCATCATTGCCCTTCTCTGGTTCCTGACCCTTCCAGCACTGGCTTCTCTTCAGCTTATGCAGTTATGCTCTCTCCGATAAGGTGTAGGAGTGAGAATATTGTGGGGGTTTCTCCCCCTTTCTGAAATTGAGTATTTGTGGTTACAAAGCAAGTACTAATAACCTCTGACTTTTCTTTTACAGAAGTCTTTGTAAATGTATTTCCTAATTATTGCCAAATACAGAAACTCTCAGGAATCTCCAAAGACAGTCAACTATTCCTAACAACTCAGCTGTTAAGAAAAAAAAAAAAAAATTCCCACAAAACCAAACTCCAAAACCCCACACTCTTAATGCAAATTTGCAAAAAACTTCTAAATGTATATGTGCTCTAATAAGTTCCAACAGAAGAATATCACTCTTAATACAATTACGTGATAAAGTATTTTTAGTATTCATAAAGTGAGGAAACAGTATTGTTTACAATAAAAATTTGGCTTTTAAAGCCACACATGCTGTAGCTAATATTTTTTCACCTTACATTTAACATTTTGAATGTAATTTTACTACAGATTAACAGTAAGGGATACCACAAACAGATTCAGCAATTCTTTTAAAGTAAACACAAAATAGTGGGAATAAAAAAGAAAAAAAAAAAAGCACTTCTTGTTGTGCCTTTCTAGGCAGAGGAAGGGAGATTTAATTTACACTAACAAAGATGACAGTTCCAGCCTCAAATCTGGACAGGCCTGTAGATGGGATGTTGTGACTGAAGTAGTACTGCCTGTACCCTCAGCAGGGCTTAATCAGTACAACAAAACACTGCTACAACCTGACGAAACAGAGATAGTATATGCCTATTAATCTAAAAGCCAGAAAGAACACGCTCTCACTTATCTGTCCTTATGAACATAAGCTCAGCAATTCTTGCACCCGTTTTCAAATGTGTGTCAGATTTCAAACAGAATGGCAAACAGCCCTGAGAGTCCCTGGCCCTCTCTGCCAGCTCCCCCAAGAGCACAGAATACGTGATCTGTCCCTTTGAACAGGCACTGTATGTTCAGACGGGAGCCTGCAAGCCTGAATGTGCAAGCTTTGTTCTCAACAATCGTTTCAGTAAAGGGGCTCTGAAGTGAGAAAGACCACCAGGTACAGTGCCAAAAGGAAAAAAAAAAAAAACACACAAAAAACAAACAGAAAAGAAATCATGGCAAGGCACAACCAAATGGAACATAATAGCAGAGCAGAGCAGACAGTCATCCAAAACAAAAAACAATTATCAACTAATACATGCATTACCCAAGGGAGTCAAATCACATGTCCTCAATTCTCCCACCTCTGTATGCAGAGATACACAGCAGCACTAGCTTCTCAGTCAGACATTCCCCCTTTCTTTGTCTGACCACTGATCTTGAAGCCAGAGGAGAAGTTTTTCAGTTCTTCATCAAGATTACAGCTGTACATTTCCAAAAACTTTAACTGGCTGAAAATTCTAATTTCTGTTGCAACTCCCTTGCCCGTGATGAACACGGGCTATGTTTGGAGTCTTCCTCGTGACAACCTGCTGTGCATATAGGCCTACAGCTAAGCATTAAACGTAGATGAGTTAATACTGCATTACAATGCAAACACCATATGGGATACCGTGTCTCAAAAACATAAATCATTTCCCAAAATTGCTAATACCTTGCCTGTCAGTATTAGCACACTATAAAACCCTGCAACTACAGCAACTTTGCAAACTTAAAATTCCTTTTTTATAGTAATTGTGTTTCATTAAAGGTGATCTCTGATTTTTTTTCAACAGAAAAGCAGATCTTACTGTTCAATACAAGTAATACTTCAGTTAAAGAGATATGTTCAGATATGGCACTGCATACACAGTAACTGTTCCATCAACTGAACTGAGACAGCAGATCCCAAGCCACAAATCCTCACTCTCTCTTGGCATTTTACACTAATCTATAAAAAAAAAAAGTTGTAAGAGAAAGTCAGTTGAACTTTAAGCCAGGCAGCAATACATAAAGTAACTGAGAAAGCATTACAACCCTGATTAGGCATTCATGAGGGCTGTCCACGTTCAAACAAAGATTATGTCAGGCCTGCTGTGATTAAGGCAATCATCAGTGTAAGTGCATGTTTTCTGGGAGTCACATTTTAACTGCAACATATTAAGTATTAGGCAAACCAACAGGCAGAGCAGTCCATTTTGCAACTCCATACTTATTAGTAGTTCCCAGTTAGACAGCTTTAATATGATGAGGTCCAAAAGTGCCACAGGCCTTGTTAGGGCTCACCACAGTAGGGATAGGTGGATTAAGACAAGCGCCAGTGCCAAAAGACCAGTAGTCTCAATACAAAAGAACTGAAAAGCAGATTTTCATTTTTACACTGTCATGTGGTTTTCCCCTTCTTCCCACACTATTTGAACAGTGTTATAGGACACATTCTCCAAAAGTGGCCTTGTTTCCAGTTACATTTTTAAGGACATCAACAAGAATAATGCATGATTAAATCTACATACAAATTAATCATCATAATTTATCAACAAGCCTTAAATCTTAACATTTTTTGTTTTCTTACTTAAGGCTCACCTTTTTTGTCCTCACCTAACCCACCTGCTTTAACAGACTGTGAATCTCTTAATTGAGGTGATGCCAGGAAGGAAAATCTTACAATACCATATGTGCAAATTTGAAACCAAGGCAAAAGGGTGAATTGAGGATAGCAGCAAACTAAAACTCGGTGTCTTAAAAAAATGAAAAAAATCGAACAAACAAAAACCCACCCGCACTTTCTATAGGTTTAAAATCACTCTATTATATTTCAATTCCAGCAAACAAAAGGGGAACATCTATATAAATGCATCCATTTCACAGCCCTACACAGGTTTAAGTCAGTTTTCTGTCTTTGGCACAACATGCCCTAACTTTGAGAAATACAAAAACAAATTTGCCTTTGTAAATAAAGTTTAAGACACGTCTTAGGACAACTGCACTGAAGCTGTTACACATATTTTGCTGGATCTGAAGTTACAGTTGTTTCACAGACATTTATTACTATTAATAGGGAGCACAGAAGGAAGCATCAGACACGGTTCTGCGTTAAGAACTCTGTGCTGCGAGTCCAAACATGCAATGGTGCCACCATAGGGCATGCTATGAAGTTTTTAAACTAAACACACAGAGCAACAAATGCTACGGATAGAAATACGCTTAATATAAGCCGCTGCATACAGACAGGAGGGTGGCAAGTACTGGCTACAAGGAGACAGAGGCCAGGCCCATATTTCTACTAAAAAGCACCAGAATTTGAGCGCGAGGCGGGGGAGGACGAAGCCGTACCCCAGTGCCGGCCAGCGAAGCGCTCCCGTCCCTCGGGGACGGGGCAGTCAGGCGTCGGGACGACTCGGAGAGGCTGAGCGCGGGGACACGCCGCGACCTGACGGAGGGGCTGAGCAGGGGGGGACCCCACGGAAACCACCGCCCCGAGGGCGAGGAGACGGCGGCCGCTCCGCGGGGCGGGA
>NW_009648894.1:4089587-4110322 GCF_000708025.1 Charadrius vociferus
GGTCGCGGCCGCCCCAAGGGGGGCTGTGGGACGGGGCCAGGCTGAACTCCTGCGGCCGCCGCTCGGCGTGTGGGCTGGGGGGAGCCGGGTTTTGTTGTCTCCGTGGAGGTGGTAAACGTAAACGTTTTCTATACTTCATCTGTCATCATCGGAGTGTGTGACTGAGGGGTCTTTTTTCCTTTTCTAGAGTCGTGATTTTCAGTGTAGAGGCTGGACAAGGTCTCTGCGAAAAGGGAACGAAGAGAAACGAAGCATTTGTAAGAAATACTAAAGGTCTCGTGTGAAATGAAAGGTCGTGTCCTGTTTGTGCTCTCAAAACAAAAATAATGTTTGGGGTTGTAGTGGGTTTTTACTGTGCTACTCATAAGCTTGATGTCTGAAAAGAGGTGGCTGGGCTGCTTATCCATCAGTGGGTATGGATATGGGTACCAGAAGACTGAGGAAAGAGCTCACACCCAGCAGCTGGAGGAAGAGTCTCAAGGTCCAAATGCCAGTTCTTTGTCAACCGAGGCCACATCTGCTGAGTTTAAAAGGGCGTTACAACTTGAGGCCTGTCGCACTCATTCAGGTGTTCACCTACAATTCTGTATGCTGCCATGGATTTCATTAGGCGTATATACAGGTAAAAAAACCTGTGATAATTTCTGAAGAATTTCCATTCCTCATAAATTTCTAATGTTAAAGATTACTTTGTGGCTGAACCTGACCTGGAGCAGAGATTATATATACATATTTTAAAGAAGCATACTGCTCTCCACCTGGCAGTCCACAGGATGGTTCTGTCAAGCTCCCTAATAATTTCTCATTGTCATACAACATTTAAAGATTTGCCACCCAGCCCCTGAGCAAACTGTTATAGTCCAGTCCATGGTTGTCAAGAATTTGAAAAGACCAGAATTAAAATCACTTGAGATTTTTGATGAGTTGAAGAAGGGGAACAGTCGGGACACTTTTCCTACTTAGAAGCTGTTACCAAACAGAATCAAGAAGTGCAGCTGTGTGCTCGGCTGCATACTGCTCTCTGCATTGTAGCCATCATGTCAACCTGCAGAACATCATCGAAAATCCATGGTTTATATAAAATCAGTTCCGTGTATTCGTAATAATTTTTTCTGTAGGAGCCACAGTACTGACTCCAAATCTAAATTAGCATCGTAACTAATATCCATGTAGAAAGTTGTCAGATTTACAGAATGTCTGAGAGGTTAAACCACAAACAGACTGAGTGATCATTTAGTATCTGTCGAGTGTCTATTTATGTCAGCACAGCTACATCAGCACAGTGACAAATCTTCCATTTTTACTTTTCTTACATTGCCAATCAATTTCTCTAGCTTTAGCTTTCAAACTATAACAGGGAGGTGAAAATATCACAGAGGACAACGTGATCCTAGATTCATAAATTACTTCACAGCTAGGCTGAGGAAATAGATCTTATTAACTCTGAGAAGGTTATATTTCTGTAATTACCAAACGAATATTTATTTTAACAAATCTTTATTAAACTGTGTACTTCATTTTCTTCCTCTTAATCACAGTGTTCTGTTTGGGGTTTTTTTTGTGGCAGATGTTTTGTTTGAGATGCTGGGATGTTTTTAGGACTTTCATGTATAGAGCTATGTCTGTAATTTTTCATTCTAAATATGGTGTCATAGTTACAACAGAAAAACTTAAAGAAGGAGGCAAGCTCTCAGAAACATGCTCATTATCTCAGGTTCATAACATGCAAGCAAAACCTTAACCACCCTTGAAAGTGATTTAATAAGAGATTGCAAAAGCAGAGTTAGGGGAACTGAAAGCTATAATTTCACTTTCTCACCTTCCAGTCCGAAGGTGTTGACATATATTCACTTAGCAGACAGCTGCAGCAGCTTAAAGTGTTAGCACCATCCTACTGTTTATTATCACTCCTTGCTAAAGAGTATCATCCCCACAGGAGAGCTAGTGCAGACATCTTTGAGCGCATCTCAGCCACTTCAGTGCAAAGTCTAGCAGCTGAATTTAAATTGCTGAGGTAGGCGGAGTTAAGGCTGCAGTGCAGTCCAGAGGCTGAGGTGTGCTCAGTTGTTCTGTTCTGCCCGTTCTGCTGGGTCAGGGGTGGCACTATTAAACTAACTTAAACTGCTGAATGAACGTGTTGATATCTGGAGGATTATAGAAATTCTAGAGGCTAATTGTGGCCATCAAAATTCACTTGGTCAGGTAGACTGGAAGACTGAAATTCATTATATTAAATATATTTTAGGTACCTGCCTCCTTCCCACATGGTCCTTAATGTCTGCTTCTAACAGGGCCCAGGGGCATGCCTTTCTGTCACGTGTACAACGTGTTTAAATGTCTAACCTGCACCCAGCCTACTGTGAAGCAGCTCGCTTCCCAAGCAGTTATGTTGTCCTCACCATCTTGAAGGCCGCCTCTTTCCTCACCACCTGCAGCCCACCATATGTCAGACCTGAGGTGTCTCAGCCATAGCCAGTCCCGAATGCCTTACCTTTGGGTTAGAGAACAACATGAGTGGAGAGAAACAGAAGTTAAGGTGAGAGCAGGTTTCTTTCAGGACTTTTTAGATATTAGATTAGTGTGGAGTACCTGGGTAGGGTAGATTAGAATGGCAGTAGTGGGAGATAGCAAAACATCTTGAGTATTTTGTGCTTTTCAGACTAGAAAGACTGGGATCTTTGGGAATGAAAGGAAGAGTGAGTGGGAGGAGATATGCCCCTAAGCAAGTAGATGTTTGTACTGATGTTTGGTCTCAGAAATTGTCACTTGTAGGAGCTGCTGAGGTAATAATAATTCTGATAACACTTTCTACCGTAGACCTCAGCTGCTTAGATCTCACAGTCTGCTTTAAGAGGCTCAGGCTGGACATGGACACCTCTGCAATCTCCTCTGTTTTGGAGGTAATTTATGCTACTACGTCCCCCAAAAGTGTTTGCGAGCACCACTGTGAGCACCCTGGCTTCAGACTTCTTAGTGCATGGCCAGAGCACTGATTGGCATCAGTCTAACAGCTTCCCTGCTCCTGAGGGTGTTGGCAGGTGCCCTGCATGAGAATAGTTGATTAGATTTTCCCCAGAATGGGAGATCAAGAAGTGGATGATACACCCATTTTTCTTTAATTGCTATTTCCAAGATATTGCACCTAGTAGGCAGTCCCTTCCTAGACATGTAAACCCCACGAAATCATGACTAGAACTATATAGAGACAGGACCATTGTAAGCAACTGTATTTGCTCTACAGATTTCTCCACTGAGATTCCCATGATTCAGTCATGATACAGGCATCTGTTTCCTGTCCAACACTAGAACATTATTCATCCTAGACATCACTGGTGATGGCTGTTTTCTTGATAACCGTACCACAATATTCCCCTCTCACTCTATGGACTTTCCTATCACCTGCACTCTGGCAACAGAAATAAATGTAATCGCTGCCATGCCTATGTCTTGGCTCCTATGTATATGAAGAGCTGTGACAACAGTGTCTCCTTTCTTTTATTTCAATATTCTCTTCACAGGTGATCACACCTACCTCACTTGGTCCCCATGCTAATGTGTTTCAAGTGCTCCAGAGCACTGCCAAAGAGAATTGTAGCCAGACCTGCCACTGGGTCCATAGTAGGAAAGGATTTTGGCATCCTGAAACTTCAGTCATGCCGTCTCTACCAGTCACAGGTGCTAGACAATATCCCCTAGAAGTAACACCATTTTAAGACCATACAGTATTGTGCAGGACTTATCCCTCAGGGAAAATCTCTGCTTATCTAAAATTGTGGTGAAAAGGAGGCATTTGCCTACTAGAAAGCCAAAGAGGACACTCAAGATGTGTGGCGGGGTGTGCATCTTGAGAGTGTTAAGGTGACATCTATGAGCTGGAACAATGGCCAGCTTAGGACCACTGATCAGAGACATCTGAAGATCCTATGAACAGAGAGGTAGCAACAGAAAGTAGCAGACCTTGCAAGACATCAAGACACAAGAAATGAAATTGGACATGAGAGGACTATACTTCAGACATCCGGAGAAGGATTAACCATCTGGAGAAAAATTCAGGTGGATAAAATTGAAATAAAATGGATATACTACAGAAAGAAGAATGTATTGAAGGCATGGAAAAAATGTATGGCAGAGGCTCCAATCTGAGATAGAGGTTGAGTGCCAGCAGTGCCCGTGAATAATGAGATGTGCTGAGCCTGCGGAAGGGGAAGCCTGTGGGCAAGTGTTGGCCTTGAACAAAGGGAAAATAAAGTCTCCTGTGAACGTCTGGGCACTGAAGCAGACCAGAGCCAGCTTCCTGAATATAGGTGAGAGGGAGAGAAAGAGATTCTCTGTAAGTGTGTTCCTGGTGACTCGTATGGCCTTGAAATACCCTCCAGCACTAAACTAACCAGTCTGATGGGCAATGCAACCTCCTGCCTTCCCCTGTGATCCTTCCTCTTGGCATAACTGTAAATGACTTGAGGCAATGGGAGAGCTCAAGTGTGATGTTGCATAAATGCATGGCAGGTCCAGGACCATGAGATGAAGATCAGTACTGGGTGTACTCAGTGAAGCTATGAGAAATATTTCTAGCTAGGCTGTCAGGATCCATGTCCTGAGACTGTGGCCACTGAGTAGAGATGTGCATGGGAAGATGACTGCCACTTCCATGCAGGAGCTAGCAGGAACTGACTCCCCTGGGCTTATTTCCTATCCTGTTCCAGGGCAACTCCCCCGCCCACTGCTTTGAGGAGACCTCAGCATCTTCCCAGTAGCAGCATGAGACTGCAGAACTTCTCTCAGAGGGTGAGTGTCCTGATGTCCTAACCTGAAATGTGTGTAGAAATGGTCAGACTGTCTCCTCCTATACCAGCTGCGGGATGATGATGGTAGATGGAGGGAGAGGTGGTTTGCCAGGCATCATGGTTTTGGGTCAGCTTTCTCTGAGGCAGGAAACCGAAAGTGTTACCTGAAAGACATTTGATTTTTATTTTTTTTTAATCTGGACTGTGTGTTGCTATTCTTAGAGGCAGAGCGTGTGTGTGTATGTGTGCATGCGCACGTGCATACATACACCTCCAACACCTTTGCAAAGAGGAGGTGTGACACGACCACAATGACGAAGGAGTATGTCTGTGCACAGACTAAACCCCCTGGTTTGGAAGATGAGGCAATGAACTGTGTAGTCTCAAAATACTTTGTGGGTTTGAGGGTACCAACAGAGAGTAATGTTATAGCTTGGCTGGGCGTCCTTATCATGATGGATTTTAGGGAGAAAGGAGCCGTTTGGCTTCTGGCAGTTGTCTAAGTTTGGGAACCAGCTTTATCGCTCTCTACAACTACCTGAACAGTGGGGGTAGGTCTCTTCTCCCAAGTAACAAATGATAGGACAGGAGGAAATGGCCACAGCTTGTGTCAGGGGAGGGTGAGATTGGGTATTAGGAAAAATTTATTCACCAAAAGGGTTATCAAACATTGGAACAGGCTGCCCAGGGAAGTGGTGGAATCATCATCCCTGGAGGTATTTAAAAGATGGGTAGATGTGGTGCTTAGGGGCACAGTTTATTGGTGGTTTTGGCAGTGTGACATTGATGGTTGGACTTGATGATCTTAAAGGTCTATTCCAACCTAGACGATTCTGTAATTCTGTTAAAGCCAATGTCTCAGCTGATGCATCTTCCACTCTTCAGTGTCTTCTCAGATAACAAAGCTGAGGTGTGAAGGGAGAGCTGTCTCTGTCAGAATGCTGCTTCTCATGCAGTGTGGGTGACAATATCCAAGGCTCAGAGACAAGCCAGGAGTTGACAGCGAGATGACTTTTGCTGCTGGCCAGCATCACTGATGCATCACCAGAGAGGAAGCTGTTTTCGGGTAAGAGGCTCATGGTATTTCATTTTCCCTCAGAGCAAGGGTGACCAAGTAGTGAGGATGTTATTCTTCCATGCAAAATGTGTCCAGACCAGAGATGGTGAAAAGTCTCTGATGTCTTACGAAGTCACAACCTAACTTGATACTTATTCATGCTCCCACGTGTGCCTGTGTATAGTTTGCCTGAACTGGACCCAGAGGTGTTTGTGTGTGGCTACCGATGTGCACCAAAGCAGGCTGATGCATGTCTTTTACAGCAATAAGCCTCAGTTGTTCACACCAGCCATCCTTGCTATTCTCAATCTGGGGTGTGATACATTTTGGTGGGTTTGAGGCATCAGTATTTCAGCTCCAACAGCGAACTTGGTACTCTGTAAAGAAATACAAAACTGTTCAAGCCTGCAGGAATTTACCATCATCCAGCCAGAGACAAAAACATTTTCAAGTATAATTCAGTGAGCCCAGGGGAATTAGTTGCAGTGTAAAATTTGAGCAAGCAAGATTAAGGCTAGGAGGAGCTCAGCAGAACTCACTTTGCTTTTACCTTGTGTTCCTAGCAATGAAAATCTACCAAAACATTCTGAAACAATAAGCAAAGCAAAACTCTTGTTTTTCATGTTCTGCTGTTGAAAACTGTCACTGTGGAATAACAACTTGTTTCTGAAAATGCCATGCCTGTTGTTTACAGCAAGATTTCCTAATTTTGTAAAGGTCTAGGGAAAAAAAATCACTCCCATCTTTTCTGCATTCACTTAAACTATCTACATTCTTTCATTTGTTTTAAATTAGAGGAGCCAGAGTCTAACAGATAAAGTCATCAGCCTCAGTTCTGCTGAGGGTTTATTCACTTTAGGTCAAACAATGTTAACTTGTTTTAGAAAGCCAGCAGGGACTATTAGATGTGCAGCATTTTTCCTCAGAAACCCTCCCCTCCCACACACACACAGTTTAAAAGAGTTCAACACAACAAATATCCAATCTATTTAAAATTGGCTGTGACAGAAAAGGTTTAAGTGCTTGAACGGCAGAGAAAAGTGAAATGACAATTTGGGTTACCTTAGCTCCGCTGCTGAAATAACAACTCTGTGTTTGGTTCTGTGCTGTCGACTGGGAGGTGATAAATCAGCCCTATTTTGTAAAATGTTTAGTTTAACTACTGAACTGACAATTTAGGTGGAAGTAGCTGGTGATGAATTGACAACAGTGTTATCGCTCTCTCCTTGCTTTATCACATAATCAGCAGCTTGATCTGCTGATTAGTTAAACCGTGTTTTAGTCGCACAGAGATGCTAACAGCCTTCTCCAAAATTCAGGCTACCCACCTTGTTTTTCTTTTGACTGTCTACACCTTCTCTCTAGATGGACGAAGTGTGACAGCTTTCTCCTAACGCCTTGCCATTTAACAGATCTTTCTCTATAGATGGGGCTTGGTCAAGATAGCTTTCAGGCATTGAGAAAAAGCTCAGGAGTAAAAATGATACACTTACTTACATCATACAAATATATTGATTTCATCAGAACCCTCCCTTCTTCCAGCAGTGACATGCTCCACCCAAAGGCAATCCATCAGTTGCTGCTTTCTTACTTTGCCTACTCTGCTTTTACTTCACTTTGAGATCATCAGAAACTCACTACCAGATACCCTGTAGAAACCAGGTACTTGACTCTTACTGGCTTCTAAACCTGACTCCATGTGCTGCCACTTATGCCAGCTGACCACTGCTCAGCTCTCTTTTCGCTGAAGAGAGACGCACAAGAGATGCTCTCTGGGACAGCAGAAGGTCTCTAAACCTGTAAGCTGATTACTGTTGATGGGGACTAGGCTCTGAAAGTGATATTACACTGGTCTTTTTTCCCTTTTCTTTCCCCACTGCTTTCCTGCTTTCCCCACTCTTCCTGCTCTGGCTTTTTAAAAGTGAGATAAAAAATGGGGAGACAGTATCCAGAAAAGCATCACACACCCCCCCCAAAAAAAAAAAAAAAATTGCAGAGGCAAAATGGATTGTATTTATGTCTGTTTGGTATGAATTTTCCAGAAGATGCCGGATTAGGAATATGTTTGGTATTTTAACAGAGCCAAACTGCCACCGTAGCTTCCTGGAATTATATTATAGTAGAAGTGTTAGAAATTCCCCAGCAAGCTGTATCCTACTTCCAGAGAAAGGGTTGTCCATGAATGCTGCTTTCAAGGAGAAGAAAATACTGGATTCATTCTCTTTCAGTGTTTTACAAACCCTTTGAACAAATGTCAAATGCTACGGAAGATGCCGGCTGATCAGAGCTAGATATATTATCTAATGAGTGATTCTCCTCTAGTTTTACTGACAGACACAACTGGGGGAATTAGGGACACCTGGGGTTGGGTTCAGGTTCCAAGTGGCTTGTCTGCCTGTATGGAAAAAGAAACCATAGAAACTCATCCATGTAAATTATTGCAACTAATGAACAGAAACACTCATTAATTTTCAGTAAACAGGCTATGTTGACTGTCTATGCAAATGGTAGTACATAAAGAAGAAACATGCTTTTGAACTGACTGAAGAAAGCATTGAATATAATATGTTTCTAGTGTGACTAAGTTCATTGTTAGCACCCTCCACCAGTTTGTCCCTGTTTGGCAATGGACTTAGAGTTGCAAATCTAGACAAAAATCAATCCAGAAATCTGATCAGCATAATGCTGGGAGAAGTCGAACCGAAAGTAATGAGCTAAGGAACAAAGCCACGTTTACAGAATATTTTCAGCCCAGTCTTCTGCTGAGACACCCTCAGATGTTCATTTCGGAACTGCTTTCCCAGAAGAAAGCTGCAGCCAAATATTTTAACTCATTAGATATACTCGAACTCTTCACTGCAGTATTGTGCTGTTTCACATGCACCAGAGTCCAAATGGCTCCATGTGGATGCAAAGTATGTCCACACAAAGGTCATTTGCAGGATCAGACCAAAGCTACAAGGGAGGCAAGGGGAAATAGTCCAAGTTAATGTAATTCTCAAGGCGGTCCTTAAGCCCTACGCAAAATACAAAACAAACTCTGAGCACAGTAATGCAAAGCATTTTTCCCCAAAGTCTAAGGACAGGGCTTGATATTTTTGATACAGCAAGAGTGGTCTTTCCTTTTGATCAGGTGGGGATGGACTATTAGACTTCAGGACTATATAACTGCCTGAGGTGAGGGCCACAAGTAATATACAACTTCTATAAAGGTAATTAGCCTTATAGCTGGGTCTGATTAATATAAAAAAAGAAATCTAAAGGCAAAACCCTCCTCTTTGGTATGCTGTATTCCTGTTTGCTCTTCTCATTCCCAGACCTGTGGGACCAGCTGCGGGAGCAACAGGTTCCGTTCCATTTGCGATGTGTCAAGCTCCTCTTTTGGAGACGTCTTTAAGTTTTAGAGAAATCTTCATGGAAGCCAGAGAAAAAGCAAACATTCGCACCAGTTGTCATTTGTCAAACTTCTTTATTCACTAAGACTTTTTTTGCACTGTTGATAGCTCCTATGTTTATTTAATCTGCTTTCCCTTATTTATTGCTTTTCTTTTGCAAAGAAACAGTTGTTAAAACACTGCCAGCACAATAATTTTTCTTAAAATTTAGTCATATTGCCTTTTGAACTGTGTGATACTTCTGAAGCACAAAAGAGTTAAAGAAAAATAAACACATTACTGCAACTTTCTGCATTTCAAAACAGAGGTAAATAACAGCTGTGCAGACCTCAAGTCCCCTTCCAATAGTTAGCTGCTTTAGCGAGGGGGATGAACTGAGTGGAAACACTTCAGCAGTCATCCTTTGGCTTTTCCTCCTGCAAGATGTTTTCTGACTCCAGCTTGGAAGATTATGCTCTTGATCATGACAGTATTGTTCTTATAAGAACAAAGATGAGGGCAGAGAGTGAGGCACGCCACTTGGACCACTGGGAAAGGATGGTCAATGTTAGTGTCTCTTGAACACAGCTACCTTAACCAGCTGCCTAATTTAGCTACACGGAGAGCCAAATTGTTATTTCACAGGCTGCTGGGCTAATGAAGTACTGCCCCACCTTTTATGCTACGCTGCATGGAAAGAGGGTATAGAAGAACCTGGCCCAGATGGAGGATATGCCAGCTATAGGGAGACTGGCACTTCTGGACAAGGGGATTGTGCTGGTCCATGACACCACTCCTTGCAGCATCCTCTGCAGGAGCATTGCTGCAACACCTTACTACTGCCAAACGTGGCACTCCGCGCAGAACAGACTGGCAGGATGCTCTCAACTGTGTCAGGGCTCACATGCCACTTTTCAACACACAGCAGGTCCACTTAGTAGCTAAATATTTTGGTTCTTCTCTGATTAATGCCAGAGCATTCTTGTAATCTACGGTCTAGACTATTGTAGGCTTTGCTCATTTTACATTAGCTTCCTCCAAGCCTTTTCAGCCTCTGTGCACGCAATTTCCATTGGCTATGCATAAGGTACGTGCAGAATCTAAACGTTCCTTAGCGTATTGGCTGGAAATGTTTTAATTAAATGGATCTCATACTGCCTCTCTCCTCCTGGCTTTTAATGAAAAGACTTGCTTTTGGTTCCAATTCAGAGTAGGAGCACTGCTGAAATATTGAAAACATTAATGGATTAGCATAGTGCATGCTGGGTACTCTCTTTTGAAAATATGAATGTCTTATTCACCTTTAGTTTAGCTCACTGTGAAGAGAAGAATGAGGGGCTCTTTTTCTGGATAAAGGTGTTCCGTCATGGCCACTGTAGCTAACTCCAGGTACACACAAATCCTTACAAATCTGGCTGCATCAGGCCACTCTTTCTGGGCAAAGAGGGAGCCTAATAACACAACCCCCAAACATCCTGAGAAAAAGGAAATTTTCTGCCTGCCTTGTAGTCTCCAAGTGCACTAGGCACTGAGGATGGTATTCATGACACCTGATTTTACCCATCTATAAATTAGTCATTTGATCTGAGCTAATCAGCTAGGCTCTCTCAATAGTCAATGAAGAGACACAGAAGCTGACCAGACACATTCATACCACAATTTAAGGCGGCTTGCATCAGCTTCTACAGGTTCGTACGTCTCTTCACTGACTTCTGGGAGACCCCAGACTACTGTAACTGTAATGACATATTATTGGCCCATTCCCTTTTTGTCCACCCTCATATTGTGAGAATTACAATAAAAGTAACACTTTATTCCTGTATATAAAACAGCATCCCTTTGATGACTAGCAGGGGGCAGCTGTGCAATTCTGCTCTGTATAACTGCACATATAAAAGTATTAATTATTTCTATATTAAGAAATAAGTATGACATGAGTTAACAGTAAGGCTTTCATCCAAGTGTGTAGGGGGAATTTTCTCACGGTGGCATTGCTGTTAACCAAGTATATTAACTGAGACATTTCAGTTATGTTAATTAGTTATTTCCTAATTCTTTGGCTTATCACTTTATAAATTGTCACACCGTTTTGTGGGGTGAGAGCAACAGTGTGACTGTGCTGCAGGATTTGTATTACTGGAGGTTTGCTTTTAGTAAAGAAGGGTTTTTTACTCTGAGCAAGGCACCAGGACTTGTATTTTGAAAGCTTCTGTAAAAGAAAACATTGATTTTCAGTTTAGTTCCATTCATCATGTTACAAAACTTAACAGTCTGTCTGTCAAGGGCTATACCAGGAATGGTTGTGACCCTGGAAACAATATGCCCGGTACACGTCATTTTTATTGACATAGAAATTGAGTCTATTTAATAGTAGTGAAGAATTGAGTGGTGGTGTCCAGTACCATAAGAAATTATAAGATCTGTTTCACAAATGACTTGTGTGTAAGTCCAGAAAAAACTAAAATATTAAGACATGATATAACTGACCTCTATTGAGGTGGAGAGTTAAGCATCATATACTATGTGCCAAATGCATTAAAACTGAACTCGAATCTCTCCTTTTCACAGCACAGTCTCGGAAGGGTTGGGGTTTTCTTGTTGATTGGAGATTCATTCTGTATGTCAGCAGGATTTTCAGTACAAATGTGCTCTAAAGTGTTCTGTAGCAAGGAGTGATTAAATCCTGACCTTGTTCACTGCTGGACAAGACAGTAGTTGGAGATCTGTCCCTTTCATGAAACTGGGACTGAGAACCAAAGCCTCCCTGGTTATTTCTCAGTCCTTGTGGCTGTAAAGACAGCCTTTGGTGTGTCACTTGAACTGAGACCACTGCAATTATTCTCCCGATGTTGCTAGCAAACAGCATGAAACAATAACTTTGTTATCCAAGAACTGCCACATTTATCACAGCTGGGATGTTAATTCAGAAAGCAAATACAACTCGAGGTTTTAACAGTATGTCTGCCTTAAGGTTAAGTGTACGGGAAGGTACGCCAGATGTCAAAGGGGTTGTTGGCTAAAGTTGTAGATTAAAGGGGGAGAAAAGAAGTTTTGGAAAGGAGATGCCAGTGTGATCAAAAATAGACTTAGTTTTGTGAGCATTAGCACTTCAGAAACTATGATTCAGGGACCCATCTAACACATCCAAAAAGCATGTGGGAGAGAGAAAGGCCTTCAGGAGAAACCATAGGATTCCAAAAGGTGCCAGAATGCGTAAGTAGCTGGGTACGGCCTCTGTGGATTGCTTGGTAGCAGCTCCTGCAAAGTGCTCCAAAGGCTGTGCACCTCTCCCTGTATGTTCTCCTTTATCTACTTGCCTTTGGTGTCAAGAAACAGACTCCCACGAGTTCCTGAGTACCAAAGTTAGAGCTACCCACTCTCTTATTATAAAACCCTCTAGTTCTCCTGCGACAGCTGTTGGAACGGAGCGTTGCTGGGGGGAGTCTTGCAGCCCACTGACAGCCGAGAAGTACAAAGGCAGCGTGAGGACTGAAAGATAATCTGGACTGGATATCGATCATTCTTTCAACGTATGCATATGTGAAATAATGAATATAATATTGAAATTACTGTTTCTTTTTCTGCTTCTAAGAAACACTTTTTCCAGCTCTCTGTGAGGTTGACATCAGAACGCTCCTGTGTCACAGGACCTGCAAAATCCATATTTTCTTTTTAAGACACTTCATCTTGATTAGCAGCATTTGCTGTAGTATAACTATGTCATTGAAGTCAAACAGACTAACAAGCCATCTCACACACTCTTGTATGAGCCTGTGGGCAGATCAGTCCTCATGACTGCTTTCACAAAGCCGTAGTGGTGTGATCACCACTATAAAGACCTGTGGGCCTTTGGGATATTCATAGCACGTTAGATATCCTACCCTATGTTCATTATGAACTTCAGAGTTTTTCATTATTTTCCTTTTCTGTGGAGAAATCCCTACAAATGTAGGAGCCAATTTCTAGTCACCTACCTGGTCATACACGTAACCCGTAATTACAGAATTTGTATTCAGTGAGCAATGCTTACAATGTTTATTTTCCCCACTTCATAACTGAATGGAAGTACATGGCTCCATACTTATTTCAGGCTAAAAGCATGCAAGTGTTTAGCACTGAACCAGAAGAATATCTTTCCTGTTTTACCTCCAAAGTAGTTCTGCTATGAAGATCTATTCCTAAACTAGCACATAGATGTCACTTAGAGACAGGTTGTAATGGGAAACATTTGCTTTTTGGCTAGATTAGTGCATTTAAATGGATCAGTGATGAGATGCAGCTGTAGGGTGGAGGTTCTTTAAAAGCTGCACTTCTCAGTGCCAAATATAATGAAATACGGATGACTTCCAGCTAACTTATTGTTGATCTTTATATGAGGGGAAATTTTGCAACATGAGTATTTGATACTGTGAAGCTGCACTGTGGAAAATCAAAAAAGATATATGGGATTTATAAAGATAAGACAGATAAAAGGAGGAAGCAAAAGCTGACAAAATAGGTAAAGTAAATGTGAAAAGAGCTGGAGACAATCAAAGATGAGTAAGAAATTAGAAATTGTAAACCTCTTAGCAAGAAAGAGATGAAAATAATGGAAAGTATAACAGACAGAAGGAGTAATAAGGAAATAATCAGCAAAAGAATGGGTGCAAGCAGTCAGAATAACCATGACATAAAGAAGAAAATTCTTCAGGGAATAAACTGTGAAGCTCTACAACTTCAGAGCTGAGAAGGATAGCCTGGTTCTGAACCGATGACTTGCCAACACAGGTAAAATATTTTATTTTTTTGCTATGCTCTACTCACAACTCTTGAGTTGGATTGCATTACTTACCTGAACTAACATGCTCAGATACGTAAGAAAAGGAGGCTCTTGAAATAATTCAGCTCAACCTTCTTGCTTCCCAGGTAATTTCCTTTTTCCCCTCTATACATCTACCACAGCTATTATCAGTTTATTTACCTTGTCTCTGGCTGTAAGATGGGAAACTCTAAGGCATCTCATGTCAATCCAACAATAGTTCAAAAAAAAATAAAGTCTTTTGCCAGCCAAGAAAGGCAACATATCACGTGGAGCTGCTCAGCTGAAAAAGAAATAACACACAAAAAAAGCCCCTGACCTATTGTCCTCTTCTGCAAAGTGTACAAAATGAAAACAGTTCTGGAGGTAACAGAAGTCAAATAATTTTTATCAGATCCTTAAATTTACGGAAGGTTATGTGTGTAATTTCAATAGAAGTCCTCAAAACATGACCCAGTTTGGGTTCAGCTTTCTCCAGCACTTTAACCCCAAAAAATGCATTGCAGTAGAAGTAAAATAGTGGGAAAAAGATCCGTGTGTGAACAGAAGGAAAAACTGTGTGGACTAATGCTGCTAATGGGATAACCCATAGTTTTGCGTAACAGAAGGCTTGAAAAGTATAAATGGACAAGAAGGTCACTTGTAGCTTTTCTGAACTTGCCTCATCCCATTTGTTGCTTTTCCAAGCATTTGCACAACTGTATCAAAGCTGGTTGGGTTTTTTTTTTGTTGTTGTTTTTTTTTTCCCAAAAAGTCAGTGCAGCTGGACCATGGGACTTACTAAAGGCACAACCATAAATGAACCGTTTTCTTGGCCTGCTGTTTTTGAGAACTGGAAACTTGAAAACAATAGCCTTTGGGGGCCAAATCCTAACTGCATTAACTGTATGTGGAGGTGGACTATCTCACGTGCAGCAGAGTGAACCATGACAACAGAAGCTGTTTCTAGCAAGTAGCTCTTGAGAAATTAGCGGGCTGTCTATGGCAGTCCCTGTTAGAGCAGGGCTGCGTAAAGCATTTTGCATTTTAAATTGCTTCAGCTCTGCCATCTAGGGGAGCTCAGCCCAACAGGGTACGTGGTAGAGGAAATAGCGAGGAATCGGTCCAAAACAAAGAAGCCTTTTGGCAGAAAAATCCTATGACAGCCCCCAACCAGGTCTGCAGTACAGGGAGGAGGAGGGCCCGTGGGGGACGACTCTGGTTACGTGGGCAGGCTTGAGCTATAACATTACCACAACACAGAAAAATGATCAGTCGGAGACACATTAGCATTTCAACCTGACCATAATGAGGAGAACACAGTGCAGCTGCAGGTTTGGCAGTCCTGCATGAACAGACCCTAAACAAGGCGTCTTATTTAATTTCAGAATAAGAGAAACTGAGACTAAACCCGTCTTTTGAAACCATCTAGTTCATCCCCTTCCAGTTCCAACTGGGTTGTTCCCAGCCCTCTGTTTTTCAGTGATTTATCTGGTCTAATTTTAAATGACTCTAGAGATGGAGTTTCCACCACTTCCCGTGGGAAATTAGTCCATGGTCTGATAGACACGGCCAGGATATTTTCCTCATGTTCAACCTTCAGTGGTTTTCCTTTGTTCAGTTTAATCTCATTACTCCCAGTTATTCCCCATCGGTCAGTGCTAAGTGCTCAGCCCCTCTCTTTTGTGTTTACACCTTCACAGCTGGATACAGTTGTCTTTTAGAAAAATCTGGTAGGCTTGATTATATATTATTAACCTTTTCAAATGCAGAGATAAACCAAAACAAAAAAATACGAGCAAAGGATAGTACAAGTTAGTCTTAAAGGATGTTTTCAATACTTCATCCACTTCCATTCACCAAACCTAGCTGAGACCTGCTCACATTTTTTAGGATACAGTGACTCGTGACCCCACACAAACCTACCACCTCTTTCCTACCTGTGTCAGAACTATGGGAACATGTTGTACAAGGTGGGAGTAACGGATGTGGGAAACCAAAATCAGGTTTCTATAATAAGAGGACACAGAAGCTAAAGACTTGCAAGAAAATGTGTTTAGTCAAGTGGCATTAAAAATGATTACCGAAAATATCTCAATGTGGGTGCTGCACTAACTCAGCTGAGGAAATACCAGACAGTAGCGTGGCAATTAATGCCAGAGAGACAAGTCAAAATTTTCGCTTGGAAAGAATATGACAAATCTGAAGTCGAAAGGCTGGTGAATCATAAGCACAGAGAAAGCTGCTGAGATGGTATTTATAGTGAGATCCTTCAGAGGCAAAGTACAGAGAGGGAAGAAAAGGTGACTGAAAACAGCTTTTTCTTGAATTTGCAGAAAATACTGAAAAGAGAATGGGGATCCCTTAACACCTTGTAAGAAAGATTAAAGACATGGAAGCTGAGAGAGAATTGTGGAAGCTAAATGAAAGCATGAAGAGTAACTTGAGCAAATCTCTTAAAAGTAGGAGACAAATCAGAGGAAGGAGCAGTAGTATTAGCTGGAAATAAATCAATAGGGGCTTTTGTGGGACCCTTAGGAGATAACTGGACTTTCCGGAAGCTTGGGCTGAAATGCAGCATCAAATAGAACAGTCTGCTCCTCGTTTGCTTTCATCGTAAGGAAGCTGCTGAGATGCTCTATTCCTTCTCCTTCGCCCATGAGCTCTTCTCTTTAAAATACCCAACTTTTACAAGTAACAGTTTAAAATATTTTTAAAGTGACAGTTTAAAATTAGAATCTTACTCATCTTACCTACAGTTCTGAACTTTATGGAAGTCATGAGCTAAGCACTCTGATTCAGTGGAGCACAGGCAGCAGAAGCCGCATCAGGGAAGATCTAGGTTGGAACTGAAGAAAACTATGAGCAATGATTGTAGACGTGCTGCTCCAGGAGCAGACCCACAGCAAGGAGGAGAGAGCACCTGGACAGGCAACTGGAGGCAAGGACAGGTTTCTTAAGCTGGAAGAGACTAAAGTATCCTTGGGAAGCATTGCGCCTTGCTCCTGCAAATATGCTCTTTCCTCTTTCACAGTGAATCCACTGAGGAGGCAGCAAGAGAACATTGCTTTTACCAGGGATAATGACTGCAATTCTGTGGAACTGACATTGTCAAAGGCTGCTCAAATAGCACGTGCACAAACTCTGGGCTCTTGTCCTTTGCACACAACTGAAAACACAAAGAACATTTAGATACTAAGTAGGACAAAAACCCCAGTTGTTATGGGCTCAGGCACGGCTACTCCCAGGACACTGCATTGCCTTCCAGCCCGGCTGGACTGCAGCGAGGTGCGGAAGAAGATTCTGTGGCATATCTTCATGAGCTAAGTGTAAAGTTATTGTTGTTATGTGATGTGCTAGTGATAGAAACTGGATGAACTCATCTGGAGACAGCAGAATCTCCTTTCAACTAGCTCAATCCAGATAACACCAAGTGGAGAGAGAGAGACCCTAGCCAGAGACATCCAAGCCCAGAGATATATTTTAAAACTTGTAAGACATTCAGATTTTGAATTTTAGATGTTTAAATCTGATATCCTCTCTTGCTGTAGGTAACCTTCTGTAATGTATGTTTAAAACCAGTTTTCTCTATGATCTCTTCCTTTTTTCCCTTATGCATTTTTTTTCCTCATTGGACAGGTTGTAAGGTTTAGGATGGTGCATTTTCTGTTTGACTTCCTACAGCACGGAACAAGCTGAAGCACGTGGAGTGCTGGCTGGGGTCGCCAGCACTTCAGTGCTCAGGCAGGAGTGAAGAAAGGCTGCAAAATGGCAAATAGGATCTCAGGCTGAACTTTTTGAAAAAGAAAATAAATATGGGGTTATGCTGGTAGATAGGACACAGGGAGATTTTAAACACTGACTTAGGAGTTGTCAGGCTGTGTCATTTTTATTTCATCTGGAAAGCAATAGTACAAATATAAAAATATTGTACAGGCCAAAATCTAGTAATCTTTTTTAATTCTGCATTTTGCAGTGACTCCACCTAAGCCATTTGTCTAGATATTATTTGGCCGGGCTGTAGTGGTGTGGTATGCAATTTCACTTAGTTATCCATTTTAAGGATCAGCCTTCAACTCAAAAAGATAAGAGCAATGTCAGGACAGAAAGCAAAAATCTGTGATTCACAAGATGTCACATGCTTTGGTTTCTTGACTGAAATTTCTGAAATGAGAACCACCTGCTCCTGGTAGTAATGCAGCATCTCTTACTGGAAAGTCAAGCAGCTATTTCAGTAGAGTCTGGGGGAAAAATAAGCTACAAGAAAGAAATTCTGCCAGAAGCTTCAGCAGCAGTCCTGTGAGACCAAAAAGGAAGTACAGCAGATCCTTCAGAGTCTGAGAGCCCAGCAGAAGGCTGTTGGTTCCAGCGAAATTAAGACCAAGCAGAATTAGAAATACAACAAAAGATGAAGGATGGCAGTAAAAGAAATGTAGTGAGGGGAAAAGGGGGTGGTATTAAGAAGAGGCCAAGGTGCAGTGAGCAGAGTACAATCTCGCAGTTGATCTTCTGGGCACAGTAGATCTACTACCCCAGCACAACCGGCCAGTGCTGGGATGAGGGCGTCCCCTCAAGATGCTGCTGCTAAACAGGACACTTTACCACGTGCAGTGCCACTGCTGGATATGAAAAAGCATTGATACCACGGCTCCTACAGCAGTTTGTTTTCATTTGTTGCGACATGTTCCCCAATAGCTTGAAAGTAGAGCTGATATGTACCTCTAAAATCAGGGCTGCAACTTCTCAATTTTTGAAAGAGAAAATCTAAGACCGTATGCGTGCCTACGTCACATATTTCTGTTGTGGAAGCCAGCTTAGAGATGTCTGCAAAGGGCCAGCTTGTAACACTCTTATCTAAAGTAGCACTTTGCTCTTGGATGTCACTGCACTTGGCCATCCACTCGATTAGATGAACTTCCCTGTTTTTCAAGAGTTATTTGAAAATATGAACAATAGAAGGGAAGATGATATCCGGAAAGATGGAGAGGGGCAGACTCTGGCCTCAAGCGATACGCAGTATTTGGGCGGGAGGCGCTGAAAACATACAACTGTTGCTTTCGATTTTAATTGCGGTGGAATTTAAAGGAATTGTAATTAATATGACATGAAAGCTCAGATGGAGTGGCCTGGCATAAACTGAGCCTGTGGTTAGTTTAAACATCTATCACACTGACCTCTTGTAAATCAGGGTCAGGAAACAATGAGAGGGCAGGCGAGTGTTTGCGCTGTTGTTTGCTGACTGGCTGTTTAAAGGAATGCTGGAAGAATGTGCCAAGAATCTGGCTTTGTCAGGGAAAAAAAAGTTCTTGTTTTTGAACAGGCTGACAGATCTCTAGAGACAAAGAGGAGCGAGCTGGCAGGCAGGTGAAGGACCCTAAAACCAGAAGCAGGACTTCTAGAAGTTTCTCCAGGTGTCGCAAATATTAAAAAGAGTAGGAGGAGCACGAGGCGTCGGGCTGTAATCCTCCAGTACGCTGCTCCTGTGTACCACCCAAGTACCAAGGGTGGGAGCGAGGTGGGGGTTACGGTGTCTTGGCACCGCGTGAGGCTTGCGCAGGGCCAGAGAGCCCTGGAAAGCAAAGCCGGGGTTGCTGAGGTAACTGCCCATTGCGACGCACTGGGAAAAGCAGAGTATAGCTGCAGTTCGGCGAGCTCTGGCATTGCCACCGAAATCTGGGCCAGGAACTAAGATGAGGCCCAGAGTGTATTTTATGCCATTGTCATGGCCAGAAGGGCTCAATTGAGGAAGGATATTCCTCTAAAGGCAGTTGTTCTCACTTTAAGGCTGCCTTGTTGTGCCGTAAAATGTCACTGCAGCAAGAGAAAACAATTTCCTGGTTGCTGAAATAATTCAGGGTCTAAATGGGAGTGCCGCGATGCTCTATCAATACACACGAGATGTATCAGAAAAGGCAAGCGGACCTGCGGTGGAAGGCACAAAGAAGAGCAAAAAGAAATTTAATTTGGATGAGCAATCTGGATGCCACCTTTGAAATCTTGAAGGAGGGGAAAGTGAGCATCCTTAGTTAAAACCAGACTTGTGAGGGTTCCCTTAACTGTAATTTCTAAGGTAAATAAAGTAGTTAACGAAGTACACTCAATAGGCAATCAAGCAGGAATCCTGTGACTGACGTAGAACGCTGGACACTCAAGTTCAGGTAGAGCTCTGGAAAATAACTGAGAATATGATAGAAAGAAAAATACCTTTTAGCTGAGACTTTATTAAATACAGGGATAAAATATGTATTTTTATTTTGAGCTGTTTTTCTATGTCCACATTTCTGCTAACAATCATTAATATAGGAATATTATACATAAATAAGAGCAATATTTTATCTTCCACAAAGCAGTTAATGCAGACAGTGGCATATGAATGCTTAATTATATATTTTTAAATTAACTTTTAGAGCAATTTTGGTATGATGACTTTGCATTGAATTAACTCAGAAGAGTGATGGCAACTTCCCAGGGTTTTTCACCTTAGATGAACCTATAGACAAAAGATCAAATCATAAATGCTTGTTTTCCTGGAATGACTAATTAGAAGACTTTTGAAAATATGCTGGCAAAGGGATTTTGCAAACTGTCAGGGCAGAGGAAAATTTAAAAAAAAAACCCCAAAACCACAAAAGCCAAAACTCCTGCAAACCTTAAATTCATAAATAATTGTAAGTTTGCCGCTCTTTATCTGGCAGCTATTAGTTATGTTACGGATAGATACAGCGCTATCTACTGGGACACTA
>NW_009648894.1:4110354-4113063 GCF_000708025.1 Charadrius vociferus
GCTGCTTTCGACAGCAGCAGAGGACGTTGGCCAGGCCTTGTTGCCTTAGCGTTTCACATATCTTGGTACTGTAATTTTGATTAAACCTAAGCGTTGAAATCACCCACTTCCTTGATTTTTAAAATACTTCCCACCCACCCAATTATTTCAGTTGGAGGCATGGGCTGATAAGGGAATGGTATTTTCGGACTGCAGAATACACATTTCTAGAGCAGTCTGGGGGCAAAAGCGAGAGCCAGCAGAGGACGAGAAAAACTGGTTCTGGAAAGAAGCTGAATGAAGGTAGCACTGGCAGTCAGGGAGGGCAGCCCAAACCCTCGGGAGAAGGGCAGGGATGTTTAGAGAAGTTAACTTTATGACATTTTTTTTTTTTTTTATTTAGAGCTTGTTCTCAGTGAAAAGCTAACTCCTATGTCTTTACAGTTTTCAACTGTGATCCCATCTGCTCTGTCATTGAGAGCTGATCTTGGAAAATACCAGGAGACCTCAGCAGGATGCTGGAGATGACGTTGGTAGCTGCGTTGCTGTCTCTTCTCTGCCACAAGAGCCTCCAAGCCCTGAGGGAGTGCTCTGCTTCTGGCAAGGCACTCGGGCTGCTGTGTAAACCAGAGACTATGATAGTCCTTCTCATCCTCCCAACCCTTCCAAAAATGGCAGAGTAAAGTGCCACTATCCCTCTCCCAGTTCAACACGAGTCTGTTGAGCCATAGGCTTAGCCGTTACCTTTATGGCCACTTTTGCAATATGTGACTTGATGATTTTACATGGTTTAGTGCTTTGGCTAGGGAAGGGTTTCTCGGCAAATTAAGGTGGAAGATGCAGAAGTTCTGCCTGCTCTGTCAGGATAATGGCTGCGTTGCAACGTGGATGAAACTATGGCTTCAGGCAGGCCAGGTTTGGTTTTGAGGAGCGTCAAGGAAGAAAGGTCTGACATTTATGAGCAGGGGAACTACAGAGCAGAAAAAGGCAGCTGTGATCCGTGCTGATTGTTATGATTCATAACCAAGATTTTATATTCCACTCTTTTTTTTCTTACTAGAAATGGGACTTGTAAGCTTTCTTTATGAACTGTGGAAAGTCTGCGGAATGATGGCTGAGAACAGCTATGCCATGCCTTTCTCTCCTCAGGTAGTGAAGGTTTACCTCAGCAGCTGAGACTCCACATTGGTGGATGAATGAGTGAGTCCAAGCAATCCTATTTCTAGGCCGATGCCGTTCTACTAAAGGAGGCTAAAGGACTGTTTAGAATAACACCCACATTGAAACTTAAACTGTTTTCATGTGTACACCCATACTAACTCAAAACCGTGGCTCCGATCTTGCTACGACTCAACAGGGGCTTAACTCAGGGAGTGTGCGCAGTTGTGTTCGGCCAGTCTGTGTTTCTCTGCAGGAACAGGGCCCGTACGCTATGGCATTAGTTTGTTATTCAAATACAGAGCACACGCAATCCGTCTTCTCCAGTAGCTTTACATGCAGCTTTCACAACCTGTTTTGACTTCGCAAAATGCCGTTGTCCTTCTGCATAAAACAATTTACATGTCTCAGAGACTGCTGAACTTGAGACAGTCTAAACACAGTTTAAGGGATGGAAAATGAGCCCGGTAAGTCTGCGTCCAACCAAAGACTTCAGATCCGCCTGGGGAGACTTCAGATCTGCCTGGGGCTGCCGTGACGTGCCTTGACTTCCTTCTTCCCTTCTGCACAGGAAATGTGTTCTTCTATTTGACTCTTTTTCTACAAATAAATGGAACATTGTCAGGAAAACACTTTGGACTCCAGTTTGCGAAATGTGTGTGGAAAATATAAAAATATTTTGAGGCGTATTTTGGCTAGGCCGCTGCAAGATATGGCTGAGGCTTGACAGAATCCACTGCGTGCCAGAGCTGGCCTGGATAAACCCTCTTCTGTGCTTGTCTGAGTACTGGAGCTAGAAATACTGCAGCAAAGAGGGATATTTGTTGTGCCGATTTGCGTCTCAATAGCCAGATTCCTCCTCCAGCCACACAGAGTCCTCTCTCTATGCCTCGCAAGCCAGTTAGCTTCTCCACTCTGATACCTTTGGGCAGAATTCAGAGGATGTTTATCCCGTTAAATTAAGTATTTGCAATTTTTCTTAAAATCTCTCATGACAGAAGAACAACTGCCACTCAGTAGAGTGTCTCAGCGGTTCGTGGGGGTTTGTTTTCTCTGAAGGTTGCAGACTCACCCACATTTGTGCCATGTCTCCAGATCATCCCTCACTTTGCCCCCAACACCTGCTGAGCTTGTAAATTGTTTTCTGCCCAACATGGGCTAAGAGGAATTGGGAGAAATGGAAATAAAGATCTAAGGAATAGGGTAAGGCCTGAGATGGGAAGACCTAAAAAGCTCAGAAAATAAGACAGAGGGACTGTTAGTGACAACACTGAGATCTATTTAGATGGAGTAACACAGATGCCTAATGCGGCTGATGAAATTTAAGACACAGAGAGATTCAGGTTGACTTTACAGAGCTGAGACTGCCTCATACACAGCTTAGGCAAAATAGTACTGGATGCTTACATTGAGTGTTTGTAGTTAAAAGGTTGAATGCAGTTAATAGCGCCGTGTTATCATGTGAAATGCTTTCTGGAGGAAGATAAACAATTTCAGTTTATTATGGTTTTCTTTCCCATATGGTACAAATGGGCCCAGGACCAAACTACCTCTCAGCAGAAAACCTTCTAT
>NW_009648894.1:4113090-4116369 GCF_000708025.1 Charadrius vociferus
AGGTCATATTTAATCAATTGTAATATCCTTCCTGTACACTCGCTGGTGGATCCATTCCAGTCAATACTCTACAGTTAAAGTTTTCAATGACACCTCATTTTTTACCCTCCTTGACTCTTCTGCTGCTCATGCTACTGTTGACTATTCCTTTGTATCTGGTCTGCTTTTTGTCTCTCTGTGCTAGTGTTTATGCAGAGCTATTATTTCCAAAAGCTAAATTTTGAGCACTCTCACCTCATTCCAAATTTCCTAAGAAAAAGCAGAAACACTACTACAATAATTCTTATGAAAACCCAAACAAATAAATCAATTAAACAACACTTGCATGACTCAGAAAGACAAAGAGATATTCATGCCCAGATCAAAGAATGACACAATTGTACTTGTCTCTCCTTTTTATTCTGGTACCTCCTGTTTTCATTCCAAGCTATATTATTGCATGTTTTCCCAGTCTATCCAGATTAGGCAAGAAACATATTTTCAGAGGTACATAATCACTGAAGGATACAGCTAAGCGCCCACCCAAGCAGGTGAAATCCCATAAAATTTTCTTGGGTACTTAAGCACCTTTGAAAATCTGCCCCTGAATGTTTCAGAACAAGGGCTTATCTTTCCTGGAAAACAACAAACATTTCTAAGTGTCATTAAAAACTACAGGACTGGCCGGAATTTGGTTAAAAGACACCAGGATAGAATACAATGTAAAAATAGTGTGTAACTGGAGAAAAGCAATCTGAAGAAAAGAGATTAATACTTCTAATAGCTTAGGAATATGTGCTGAGGAAAGGTGCTTCAAGATAACTCTGTTTTCTGGCATTGCTTCCATTGCTAAATTCCAATGGTTTTCTATGCAAATTCAATAGCTAGGAAGGCATAACATATATCTTCCAGCAAGAGAGTTGTCCCTTGTATAACCTCATGACTTAACATTGCTGACAAGTGTACAAAGCTTTACTAACAGTAGGACCAATGGCTTTTGGAACGTGTATAGTAATGATTTAATGTAATGAAATTTTGCATCATGATTAGAAATGAGATTTTCTTACCATAATCAGAGGCCAATCATGCAGGGCTGAGAGAAACTGGTAGATCACAATACTACAAGTCATTTTTGTTTCTTTCTGCTACGGTAAAAAAGGGGAAATCTTTCATGCCACTCCTGAAACAAAGTAAAGGTCAGCCTTTGAATGGTAGCCAAACCTTTTTCTCTCTTAGTATTACAAATAAATTGCTGTACTGCAAACTCCAGTAGTTTGTCAGTAGTTCACTCCTCCGTGCAGCAGCAGAAGGAACAAGGCATGACAGCAAAGTATTTAACTAATTAAGTTTCTGCAGATTTGAAACCCCCTTTGTGTTCCAAAACAACCACTGGCAACAGTGAAAAGTTCAGCTGCAGACACATGTGTGTACCCGTGGAGGTACAAAGAACCCAAGCACTAGTTTATCGGCAGAGAGAGGAAGGTAGCGTCAGCCAGTGCTTCATAACGGCACAAAGAAGTATCTGAACTGCAGCTGACAACCCTCAAGGGGCTTCAGACCCTCACCCAGAACTGATGTCCCCTTTTTCCCTTCTGAAATATATTGAGTGCTCTCCATCTTTTCTGCAAAATAAAGGACAACCTTTCTCCAATACATTAGCACTCCCTTCTCTACTTTGGTTATCTTTTTTCCCTTCTCATAATTTATGGCAAGTGCAGAGTATTGCTCTTTCTTAACAAAGAATCGTTCTTTTAACACCACAAAATAATCCCACGGTATCATTTATGGCTTGTGATCAATCTTTTCTAGCTGGCCGCGTGTTGTTGTGGTGTACCTCCCTGCTCTGAATATCCCTGGCAAAGGCAGTGGTCATTCCCTAGCGCTACAAACACCGTTAGTGCAGGTACTGAGGTAGCTGTATGTGGTTGACTTCCCGGAGGAAGGCATAGCATTAAATGAATAATTGTGAAAGGTGTCTGAAATTAGGGTGAAAGCTTTTATTTTCCCTCCACTTTATTTTCATTTTGTTGAGAGGATGGGTAAAGTACCTGACGCTCAGTTTCTCTCACCTACGAGGTTTCAAACGGGGACTGCTGAAATAAGCAGAGAGAGAGGTTGACTCATCCTCTTTAGTTGCCTTGTGCTCCCTGGTGAGGACAGCTAGAGCTGACTTTCGGAAGACCGAACTGAGGTAATACACACTTACATTAACTTACATGTGTACATTTCTCCCTCCAATCTAAGGAGAAAAAGAATTTAAGATACCTTTCACAGTACACTTAGATATTGCATTCATCTCCGATCTTTACATCTAGACTATCAGAGTTTTGGGGAAACATTTTAAAAGGTAAAAGGAGGGAAAAACATTCCCAAATGTGACAGTTTTACAAAAGGGCAAGGACCCCTCTATCTCTTGCTATGCTACCCTGTAATATTTTTATTTTGAGATTCTCATTTTTAACCGATACTGAAAATTAAAGTTTTCTAGGTAGCTAGAATCAATTACAGTCTCCATGTGTAACAAGTTTGATTACAATAGGAGTTTTCACTGCTCTTTTATCTGGGAAAATCAAAATGAAAACATATGCAGAGAAGCTGATTTGGCCTTTATCTTCTCCCATATAAAGAAATATTAATATTTAAAACTCCAATATTTTTATGGAAATAAATGTTATTCTCACCACGGAGCAATAACAATGACTTGTAAGTACATCTCCAAGTTAAGCATTTTACTGTGTTTAAACTCTGATGGTGTGACTCTTTCACAGATCAGAAACTGTTCTGCAGCTGAATATCACACACAGTTAATACTGTATTTTGGAGGGAAATGTTGGAATTTTACAGTATAGACATTTATTAATAAAACTTTGAGGATTAACATAATATGGTCAGGCAATATAACACTAATAGTAAGCAATCACAAAATCAGACATATTTTCTACTTTGCTCAACTATAAAGACAAGAATGCAGCAGCTAATTGAATTGAAAAGAAATATTTTCATTACAGAGCTTTTAGACTACTTAAATTCTATTTTTGAAGCAGAAACTACTAGATATTCAGACCATATCTGTAGTTTGTAACATGAAATCCTAAATGATATTCAGTTAACAAAGTTGCAGGACTTTTTCTTCCTACTTTGGCTTTCTCTCCAGAAAATCACTTTCAGATATTTTGGAATCGGACCAGATGTAAGCATGAATGAACTGAATAAAGTCTAAAACCTGATGGCTGCTAAACATATATGTAACTTTAAACCAAATTACTGCCCACGTTAATTTGTATTCAACAGGTAGGGAAA
>NW_009648894.1:4116425-4148212 GCF_000708025.1 Charadrius vociferus
GGATGCTGGTGTTCAGAGCGCGTGAGAAGAAAAACTGGGATAAAAATGGGTGCCCACCAAATACATAAACGCGATGTCCAGAAAAATAGCGGACCGTAAAGAACATCCTCGCTTCTTAGTAGCAGATGTTGCTGAACTGATTTTAAAACAACCACGTTGCTTTGTGGGTCACAGGGTGCAACCACCACTGAAGAAATGTTTAGTGGCATTTTAGTTAAAGGAACGGAATCAATGCTATCATTGAACCAGGAGACAGCTACAGAAAAAACATGATTTTTTTAAACTACCTGAGCACACCAAAGAAACTAGACCTAATACTAATCAGACATACATGCGTAATTGGCTGTTCCCTCAGTTACACTAATGATATTTTGGAATCTGATTATTAAAGTAATTGAAAACTAATTTTTCAGACGGAAGTGCTTCAAGCAGAGAGTAACATGGATGGCAGCTGAGACATCTGGACATGCTCAGATATATAAAGGTACAAAATTCAAATGCAACATTAGAAGAGAAAACCTCTTATTCACAGTATAATTGTACATGCAAATTCACTAGTGAAATCTGTATGGTGCTTTTTCACAATGTTAAAAATATGATGGTAGGAGGAAATAAAATTAATTTGAAGAAACGTTCCAGTTCTTCTTATATTTTCTATAAATCTGGTCTGTTCTACTAAGTATGTAGATTTTAACAATCTTAATCTTTCAGTGAAACAACTTTAACACAGTCTGAATTATGTGCATCTACAGTACTTTATATTTTCCCACTGATTTCACACTAATTTACTCGCTCTATTTTTGTTGTTGCTGAAGGCTGATCATCATAGCAAGGCGAATTCAATTGTGACTTTTTAAGAAGTAAGGAAATAAAGGAAATAACCTAACGGATCTTCTAGACTAAGCCTAAGCATGTCTGCATACGCAACGTGCCAATACTACTAAATCCATAGAAATCGGAAACATTAAGAAAAACTTTAACATTCTAATAAAAGAAAAAGAGATGAAACTCTTTGCACCAGCTTCTCCCAGGGGCTGTATGGGTGTGCCTTCTTCTCTAAAACAGAAGGAAGTTATTCTATGGGGGAAAGCTTTTCAACAGAAATCTTAAAAAATATAGGCTAAAAGAGTAAAGAAGAGAGGGCTAATGCATTTCTCTAGCAATCAAAATAATTCTTTGATCTTCTTCGTTCCGTTAACATCATGGATTTTATCCAAATAACAATAGCTTATGAGCCATAGGATACATACATAAGGTATGTTTAGATTACCAGTGAAACACATATTTTTAAAAGCTTTTACAGGATGTACCAAATATGCTGAAGTAGGAAAATAAACAACTGTGCAATGTAACAAGTGTTCTTAATATTTCTTTATTAGTTTAAAGGAACCTGACACTAATAAGAATCTGCCTCTTACAGTTCAGAGCAAAGCTATTGACATACAGCTACTTACTTTGCATTGGCTCCCCTCAGGACGTTGTTGAAAACAGTTACATACAGTACAGAATTAAATTTTTCACACTTAATACAGCATGTAAATTAACAAAATTCTTCAAACATGATGTATAAGGGAAGAAAGGAATCTCTAAGGTCTGCAATATTCATGAGTTAACTGGTTTTCTGTGTTTTCCTATGCATTTTTTTCTTTTTTTATAAGTCTTCTCCAACATTGTCAGATGTGTATTCTTAAAGATGACAAATGGTTACAAAAAGTCTCAACTCAGACATGCTAAAAAATCAAATCATAACTGAATAATTGTCTGACTAGCGTTAAACTTTTGTGCTTAATGAGGTTTAATTAAGAATATACACACAGGAGAACACTATGTTAATTTTTTCACTTGTTTGTGTCCTATAGAAGTAAAAGGATACCACGCAGAAATTGAAACCTGCCTGGCATTGTTTTGTCTTGATTAAAATTCAGCACATTGAACAGGTTAGGTTCTATGGCTACATGACATACCAAACCCATGACATCTTCCAGTTTCAGATCAACAGTGTCTTGCAAAGGTTCATTTTGTACAAGAACTCTAATTCAGCACATTCTGAGAGTTAAAACTTGTGTTCGGAAGAGGCTGTAATGGACTGCCAGAAATGTCCTATCATACAACATACAGCTTCAGCTGAAACTTTTGAATTGTGGAATTAAATCAAAATAATACTTTCAATTTGGCAGCAGCATATCCAACCAAGACTAAAGGGATGCAGAAGTCAATAAAATTCTGTAAAATAAACTTCACACACAGAATGGCACTTTTGAATCATCTTATGCAACACAGTGAAGTGCATGAATTGCCATGGGTAGAATGACCGACTGAAGGAAGAAAAGATGCATTCACAATGAGACTTGAGGCAGACAAATTATTAGTCAAAAGGCATCTTATGCAGTAATTTTAATACTTAAAAAAGGTAATAACTTTAAAATCCCTCTACTTCACATTTTTTATAAGAGCTCTCACTTCTATAAATCTTAATCAGTATCTCTAGAATAAACCCCTTATTATACTGAGTTGAAAGAAACACAGGTCAATTGATCTGCTCTTCTAGGAGATGCTCGAGGGAGTGTAGTCAAATTTCTGCTTCACTGAGCTTATAAATCTTCAGGTGAGGATGTTACTGCTTCAGACTCTGTATTTCGCTTTGCCATGATCATTGATAACACATATGTGCTGAAAAAAATATAACACTGATTTCAACAGTATAATTGATTACATTATTATTAATAAATTGCTCAGTAATATTTTCAGTTGACCAATCTAGTGATCTTGTAATTACCCCTTCCTTTCCAGAGACGTGCAATTGAATTTTCATTTCAGTTTCTAGCTACAGCAAGTTTTTCCACTTGCAATTCCCAGCTTTGAGGTCCACCCCTGGGAGTACCACAGGAAGCAAAGAAAGACAAGGCTTGCACCTTTTTTCCATCATTATCTCACTGAGAAAAGGGGTAGGCAACACAGCAGTATAAGTCCAAACCTATCTGAACTGCAGCTGTGTTCCATTTTTTACTGCTGTCTCTGCTGCACGTACTGGGAATGGTGGACCTGTGAAGTCCCGGGTCACAGAAGATGGAAGTGTAGCAGAGGTATAACTTCTGCTCTTAGTGGAAAGAGATGGAAAAGAATCGTTCACAGCGCTGAGCAGTGACTCCTTTGGATTACTTGAGGTTTTGCAGGGAGTTCTACACTCACTGAAAGGATCCCAACCGTGACTTTAAGGCCCCAGGGAGGAGGCAAATTATGGGGTATTTAAGAAACCCTGGAAAAGTAAACCAGTGATTTTTTGAAACTATTTTTTAAAGAAACTTACATTTAGATCTCTGAAGTGCTCGTTGTAGTCTAAGGCATAACCTACTACAAATAAATCTGGAATTTCAAATCCATAATCTGTATTGAGACAAATAACAAACACCGTCAATACAAGATCAGTGGCAATTAGATAGCTCTTACATTCATGTGTTGGGTCTCTGGCAAGCAAACTATAGATATACGTAGTCAGTTGAGGTTATGTTACTTTTGACTCTGAGACATGAAGGTCAGCAGTAGCCCTGTACCCAGCTCCCACTCATAGACTGTGACAGGGATGTGAATAGTCAGTGGAGAGTAGAAGAGTTTTGTACATTATCAGTGGCACAACGGATATATTGTGGAAGGAAACCAAAATCAGAGCTCAAAAATTCTGCTGACATTTGGAAGCTCCATTGGTATACGTGTGTGATGACAACTGTCCAATATCACATTAATGATGAAAAAAAGTACATTTTTAATTCAGAAGTAATTTTCAGAGATTTAAGTATTTTCTTCTGAGAAGAGCAAAAACTATTTTGCATATTATGTGGCCAAAACATGTCAAATGCTTCTTAAATTAAAGCCCCAACCCTATGAAGACACATGCATGTGCTTAACAAAGTAAATGCATGCAGTGTAGCTGAATCATACAACTCAAAAACTTCAAGCTAAGCATAGGCACGTATCTCTTTGAATGTGAAGGTTTGTGCAGTATCAGCACTATATAAAAGACTCTTTCCAAATTGTTAACTAAGTAACTAGAGAAAAACACAACCTTATGGACACAAAAATAGGTTAGCATAAAAAATTTTACAGGTATTCAAGTAAGGAATTTATTCAATTGTTAAAAATTGTGGGTAATAGACACTTTGGAATCATAAATTCAGGTAAGTGAGCAAATGATGCAGCACTGCCAGTGATTTACAAGAGTGATATCTGATGTTTTATAAAATTAATCACAGTATGAATAAACAAAGATAAACCTGGTTTCATTTTACAACATACTAAGCTACCCTTCGTGAGGTCATTTTGTTGGGTCTTTTATATGTTTAACAGTAGTGAATCCAGTTGAATATATACTTTAATTTAGTGGATTAAATTCTAAATGTTAAAAATACCACTGTATAAAAAGTTGTACAACAAAACATTTGGGTCACAGTTCAGATTATCGGGCTAAAACTGCACGGCCATGCCCGACATTGAGTAACTTCTGCTTCATAACGTTTCCCTCTCTCCCACATCCCAAATCAAGACCCTCCATGCTGCCTCCTGGTACTCACCTGCCTACTCTCCTTCTACCCTCCTCCCCGGCTCAGCTGACCAGAGCCTTCTTCAGTAGCAAATACTGGTCGATTTCTTCTAGATGGATCTATTCTTTTCAGTATTTAGCCACATACCTGTTATTACATCATTTATTCTAATAAGTCTAAAATGACAATAGCTTGGTATAGCTCCATTTACGGCTTCATCACAGCACAGTACAAGTACCAGTAATTCTGACAGAAGCAGTGCTGGTGTGACACAAACAGAGCAGCAGAAGGAAGTTTAAAAAGCCCAATTTATCTTTTGATTTTTTTTTGGGGGGGGTGGGATTTAATAATAATATCACTGTTTGCCCTTTAAACAATAATACTTTTCAAAAAATAAGAACAAGTGTTATTCTGTTATAAAAATGTAAAACTTGTGAATGACTGGGTCACAATAAAACACCTTTCATGTTCAGATGGAATTCTGCAGCTCCTCCAAAGAGATGCAATGAGGAAGGAAAAGAAAAAAATGGTCTCTCTCTTCTACATAGTTTGTCAGAGACAGAAGATAAAACACCTTTCATAGATAAAATTAGACCCTTTCATAACTTCCCTGTAAAGTTAGTACAGAAAACAGTATCGTCTGCAGAAAACACCAGACTATGAGGAGGCTACGTTTTCCAAGCCACAATTATACAAATCTTTCCATTGCATCCCATAGTCCCATTGACAACTGATATTTTACAACGCTTCTGGCAGTCCATAGAATTATATGAAAGGCAAGTGGTAGAACAGTGGTAACTTCTTGTACTGCCATGTACAGATTTTCACAATAACACTTACAATCTGGTCTGTACCCATCAGGCCGAGATGTTCTTTTCACCAACAAACTGTAAGTAAAAACAAAATAAACCCCATGTAAATCTAGATATTTACCTGAATAACGTGCATAAAAACTATTCCCTTTATCAAAAAACTCCCGAGCCATGTGAATCACTGCTCTCGTTCTGCTTCTCCTCCCGACAACGTCCTGATGGCAGGGAAGAGATGGGTGTGTTCCCTTTCAAAGTCCATCACTGCCAATCTTGAAATGGCTGAAGGGTCATTGCCACGGCAGAACAATATAAAAGCATTTCCTCTCCTTTCCTCCACCCTCCTCCTAGTGACTCAGGCAGCTCCTCTGCAGGGCTCCCCGTGCGATACTGCAGCATCGAATTAAAGCAGGACCTTGGAATGCAAAATTCCACTGGAAAATGTGTTGGGCTAGATTAATTAATTGCTATATTTTGTGATCGTTTTACTCACCTTGCCACTTTAATCATTTTTGGCTTGCATTTTTCTATGTTATTAAGCAGAACCTTCATTGTCCTTCCAGTTCCAACAATATCCTTACAAAACATGAAAAACAGAATAAGTGAAAAACAAAGGAAAGCTGAAGAGGGGAAATCTGGACAATGAGCAGTTCCACCTTCTTATTTTGTGGAAATGATGTATTTTTCCCAGTATATTGTGAAGCACATCCAAAAAAAGTTATAACTGAGCTCACAATCTTTGAAGCAAGCACTTTTGACTCACAAAATAATCAGTTAAAGGACTGTCCACTTCCTCTTGAAAATAGCTGTTTCTGGTACTTGGGATGGAACATGGGACTGGAGATGACTTTACTGGGCACTGCAAGGACACAGGGATCAGACTTTTCATATTACGCTCAAGACTAGAGTATGCCAGCATCTCTCCATGTCATGGTTAAATCTGCCCTATTTGTTGTTTTATTAGTCCAATACAAATGAGTATTCTCCAGAGCTGCTGTATCCAACCTGATCTGAATGAGACCAGTAGACACCCGGCTACAAAGCCGACCATGACATTGAGAGCAGCTGTTGATCCTGAACTCTGTGGGTGTGGATTTTTCATTAGCAACACCTTTTCTCTGCTTCCCAGATATCTAATAGCAGTAACAGCATTTGCTGTGGATGTTTTTCATTTCCCTTACAGCAGTTAGCATTAGTAAATACGGAGCTCCTGGCAGCTATTCAGGTAACCAGCCATCTCTGGCTGATGACTTTTTTCCCCTCCTTTGCTAAGAAAAGACATTCCAACATTTATACATGTCCTTCATTACACTGTCCAGCTTACTTCCCACACAAGCAGACTGGGCCTGAAATGCCAGTTAGATCCTGACATGCTCTCTAACCATCCCAGCTGCTTCTCCGACATTTTAGAAGAGAATCCTGTACATTAATTGAGAGAGAATTTGCAGCACCAGTGAGGCGACACATTCTCCTCTACAACTGAACACTGTTGATTTACACCAGCAACGTATCTGTGATGGGCCCTGCCCAGGGGAGACTGTGGGATGCAACGCTAACGAGCAGGAGTCACCACGGGGACTGAAGAGGATGACTGACATTCTCAACCAGCGTGTGAACGACCCTGAAGTTGTAAAGCATGTGCAGGGCTATGCTACTATTTCAAAGTCGTGCAACTGAGAAGTGTGGGGCATCATTGCAGTTGATTCATTGTCCTCCAAGGAACAGAACAATTTGCAGAACAGGAGTTGATGAAACCATAGAAAGAACAAATCGAGTGACGTAGAAACAAAGACTGCCGGCTATCACAAGGCAGAGTACCAATTAGAGCGGCAGCAATGTAGTTTGATCTGTCATGCAATTGCAAAAAGACTTGAGAGGTTATTAAGCAAATCAACCCCTCTCCCTCTTCACCACCTCCCAGTAAGGTGGGAGATAAACACAGACTGGTTTTAGAAACTGAATACACAATCACGACTCGACTACGTGACTTTAACTAAGGGCAATATGACATACGCACCCAACTTACCTCCACAATTAGAACATTCTGAAAGAAACAAACAAAAAGGAACACAATTACACAACATTCACAGACCAAAAGAAACAAATGTTTGAAAAAGTGAAATGAAGACAGATAGGTCCATCTGCATATGTACAACATGGTAGGACACAAGGAGTTTCCTGACACATTGTTGTGCCCTGAAAAAGAGCCAGCCATAAGACCAAGCCTTGGAGTGAGGGGCTACGACTTTATTCAGCTCTGTCTAGATTATCCTCATTGTGCAAGAACAGAAGTAGCTTCAGAAAATAAAATTAGATGGAAGAAATCCAAATGGGATGAGCTTCACTTCACTCCAGTGGGTCTAGCCGTGTACCACAGTGTACCCTATAGTTCACTAAAATACTGTTTCCAATGTTAATATGAGACTACAGCAATAATATTCTTACTCTGACATAAATGCTCTTCCTCTCCCCCCCAAGCCCCCAGAAACCTCACAGTAAAGCATTACAGGCCAAGTTGTACCACCCGTTCTCATGCTGTGAAGCACCCTTTCTCTTCAAATACTGCTGCTGAGGTCAGTAGTATTACTTGAAGAGAAGGGGAGCGCTCCAGTGAAGAGCAGTGATGTCAAGCCTTATGACAGCGTGATCGCACAGGCTGATCTTTTTGCAGAAATTGTTCATCACAGTTCCAGGAATCACAATATCTAAGGGGACTTCTTTTCTTCTATTAAAAGCAATAATAAGAAGTCATGTCCTTATTAGAAGAAATAAAAATCTATTTATTAGTGGGAATTATCATATGCATGTACAAGAGGATGGACTCTTAAAGTCTTGCGTTAAGACCTACTTTCTGAAGTGAAAACTGCAATAGCAAGAGGAAAGTTATTTCGCAAGTACCTGGATCTATCTATCTACACATCTTACATGCATGTGCACTTTGTACGTCCCGCAAAACCTTGAGACAGATAGTTTCATATCCACGCAGTATTCACCAGACTAGCTCACATTCCACTGCCTTTCTATCAGGCTTGCTGGCTTTGCTGCATACATAACATGGAGGCTGTCGAACCTCCTTTTCCATCACAGAATCCCAAGGCTGAAGGTTCTGAGAAAGACTCCAACACCATGGAGGAGGAGTGTGTGAAGGGAGTGTGCTCACAAACAGCACACCTCTGACAGTTTCAGTAACTGATATGTAAATCTTTTTTTTTAATCTTGACAACAGAAGTAATATATTAATACAGATTATCCATATTTATATTCATACTGCAGTTCCTCCTAACAATCACAGTGCTTGGCAGGGAGACATCGCATGCTTCAGGCATCAACCACTGCAGAAACATGTTACCATACACTGTGTTATACCTGGATACTTCTGAAATGGCAAAACACTTGGCAAAGGTGTGGAGGGAACTCCTGGTAGTAGTTCAGCAGATGTCAGCAATGGAGATATCACTCAAGAAAGCCACTAATTTAGACTGAGCTCCAGTGGAATGTGTATTAATCTTGGAGGGTGGCTCCTTTTTGGTGTTTTCATAACAGGTTTCACTGGTGGTTATCCTGCTTGGCACTCCTGACTTTCAACCTCTCAGCTGCTGACACAAACAACTCTAGATCTGAAAGACCTAGTCCTTTGGAGGTAAAAAGTCAAAGGCCTCTTAATAACAAAAGTCCAAAGACACCTCACCTCTAGAAATTTCTTCCTTAAAGAAAGAATGGAAGTATATCAGTCCTCCAGATAAGATGAAGAGGTAAAAAGCATGCTCAGGAGAAGCTTATCACAGGTATGCAGGGAGACATTTTCTTGAAGGAAGCCATTTGGATCCAAAAAGGGTTTGGCTCTCATCTGGCTTCCTGGATGAAGTCATAAGTAGGAAAAACACTTCCAAAGACTAGCCCAGGACACCTGGGTCTGAGGCATAAGCAAATCACTGGATTCAGGCAGTGGACACCTGAAGATTACGTGCAGGCGTAATGGTTTATCCATCCCCCAGGGAACTTGCACAGCTGGTGATATATGTAAATATTTATGTGTGTATATATGCATACACACATATACATATATAAAATATAGGGAGAGAGCAGAAGAGTTGACAAGGAAAGAACCTCACCAGAACTAAAGATGGAAATGAACTCCTTTAGTACCAGCAAATGGTCCAGGATGACCGCGAGTGGCACCTGGTAAGAGAGGCTGACCTGACATCAGCCTGACATCCTGACCCGTTCTGCCAGTTCTGTGCATCTCTTGCTACTCTTCATTCTGTTGATAAGAACTTTCCTCCCAAAGGAAAAGCACAGATCTTCTAGTGACAAGACCTATCCAGCAGCTATGGCATGAGATGGGACATATCAAAACTGACATGGCTGAGGGCTGCAACGTCCTGCATTGGCAGACTGTCAGGGTGCAGCAAAGGCTGGTTGCTCCCTGAGCGAAGGGCAGCCATGAGCTGAGAGCAATAACCCAGCCGGCAGCGCAGGGGCCTCACCAGCCAGAGCCGAGCCCCACAGTGCCCCAGCGAGGCGGGTGGGCGGACCTGAGACCTGTTCAACCAAGAGTGCATATCATCAGGTGAGTTCACGGTGACGAGGCAGATCTGAGGTCAAGCTGGGATGTCAATCCACAGGATGGGATCAGGTCCAGTGAGAGTAACCATGATCAAACACAGCCCATGGATCTCCAGGCAGGTCCACAGTGATGAGACAGGTCCGAGGTTAAACTGGGAATTCAGTCTGTGAGTTAGGGTCTGGATCAATGTCTATAGTAATGTACAGCCATGGTTGCAGCTGAGCTGAAGATCGGTACCCAGCTCAGGCAAAGACTAAAAGCCCAGGGTTGAGCTGAACTGAACCCACAGGTGTGGGTAGAGGCAACAAGTGACACAGGTGGTGGCCATTAAGGCCTCTTTGTGCACACAGGGCTGTGACAGATGGAGAGAAAAGCACAGTCCTGGGACATTTTGTTGATCGATGAATATGTTTCTTTGCTACCACAGCTGCTTCAGCTATCCTATCATGAGAAATAATAGGGATTCTCTTGCTTACTCGCAAGTGGAAATCATAAAATTAGACAGAATGAGGGCACAGCAGCCTCCCTGGCCATGGAATTGGTATTAAACTAATATGGAGGAGCAGAACTTACTAGTCAACTTGTGAGAAAAAAATCATAGGCTTTAACAGAAAATGGGGCTCAGAAGATCAGGAAAGGTCATCAAGATTATTCTGTTGGCTCGAAAAATCAACTTAAAACTATCCCTCACAAATATCCGATTTATCTGTTCTTGAACATGATGGGCACTTCAGAACTTCCTCAGGCAATGTGTCTCAGGGCTTCATTATCTGAGTCAAAATACAGTTAGAAAACTTCTCTTGCTATTTGACCTGAACTTGTTTTGCAGTGGACATAGAAAAAGCTCTATTTTCTTCACTTTTTAACTTCTGTATTTGAAGACAGATGTATTTCCTCAGTTTCCTCTTCTTTATATTAAACAACCCCTATTTATTCAACATTTTCTCACAAGTTATATTTTCTAGCTTTCTGACCATTCTTTTGCTCTCCTCTGGAACCTGTCCGGTTGGTCAGAATCCTTCTTCAGTCATGGTGCCCCAAACCAGAGAGAAGACATTACGAGTGTTGAGAAGAACAAAAGAACCACTTTGTATGCTTTACAAATAATCCTCCTTTCTATATAGTCTAGTATAACAGTTACATCTTTTATAAAGATACGCTGTTGTCTCATGTGCAACTTGTGATCCACCTGTCATCTCCAGTTCAGAACTGTTGCTTAGTCAGTCTCCCTTATTTGCGTTTATACAGAAGATTACTTCTATATCAACAGAGAAGTTACTATTCATCTTTATTGTTATTACATGTCATTCTTTGAAACAAATTCTTAAAGTAATTTCTTAAGAAAATAATACTATCTTGTAGTATTTTTCCACGTAGTATCACTAGCATTAAATGCTAATTCCGTCTTTTAAATCATGAATTAAATATTATATAGTCCCTGGAGAACATGCTTTAATGCACCCAGTCTGACAATGAAGCATAATTAACTGTTTCTTGGGAACAGTTTTCCAACCAGTTATAAATATGTCTGATAGAAATTTAATCTTGTCTACATTTTCTTATCACAAATGACTCATATGAAGGAAAGACGATTAACATGGATCCAGACATGCACGGAGGGTTTATCTGGCCACAAGAGTGATAGTCATCTGCACATGACTTCAGCTGAAGTGTAAGATCCCATATTCATTGACTAACTTGAGAAGGAAGGACATTGGTGCACTCTGAAATTGTCCGATCAGCATTCTGTTACTCGTGCCTCTTCTCCTCAGAGTCAAAGGGTCCAACAGTTACAAACAATATGCACTGGGAGATTTGGTCCTTTGAAAGCTCCTTTAATCAGGCAGTTGTCTTGGTAAGGAAACACAGATTCTGTTTTGCATTATGCACATTCTCATTATTTCCAAACCATTGATGAGGACTTTCTGTGCTATGGAGAAATCCCGTATGTAAGGACTTCGTAGTGAAAAAGCCACTAAAAAATATTTAGACATGAAAACATTTTGTGTATATAAATAAGCAGGCATCCTGATCACTGAGAATGATACATTAATCCCTGTTTTGATTAGGCAGAGTTACTGTGACTAAAGTCATCATGCTTAAGTTTTGCTTATGACTGAAGGCATTCGAGATGGTTTCCCATCCTCTGGTACCAGAAACCATCTCCTTCAAAAAGACATGATGTGCTGGGAAACTAACTGTATTGCTGCCTATCCCCTATCTTTCTCCTGTTGAAGTGGCTATGATAGAAGGGTTCCAGAAAAGGGATGGCATAGCAGAGTAGTAGAGGAAAAAACTGCCCAGAAATGTTTTTATATATAGTATCCAAGAGTAGATAGTGGTCATGTGTAACTAAAACTGGTTGAAATAGATTTGCTGATCCTTGAGCATACAGATGGAAGAAGATAATAGAAGAACGCAATGGATACAACAAATTGGTACGTTATCAGTAATGTCACCATCACCCTAAACGCACAGCTGGCTGCATCCAGAATATCTTGTGAAAGGTTACTTTTATGTGAAAGGCCTTATTCAGCTTCACCATGAAACTCACCTGTGAGCTGGTGGGCAGGAGACTGGTGAAACTCATCAGCTTGTGGTGCTGCAGCAGTAACTGATAGCTGGACAGATGATAGGAAACTAAAGGACACTGAAGAAAAGATCTTTCTTCAAGTATATGTGTTTGAAGCTCCTGTACCACATAGATCAAGACTGTTTTGTCCTTTCAGATATATCCGAGGCAATTGCAGAGGAGGAAACCACATGAAAAGAAAAGTAATCCGGCCTTCTGCCATGTATTTGGTATTTTCTATTTTTGGAGCTTGGAGAACAGGAAATAGGAATATATACTGACATGTTGACAAGACTGAGGATGTCTTAATTTCTGAGTAGAGCCATCTTTGCCAATACAATCTGTGAAGTAAATCTAGAAATCTAATAATGGTGCTAATATATCTTACAGTGAGACATAGAGAACGCTCAGGTTTTTTAAAATATGCCCTGGAAAGACTTCTTATATAGTCCAAATAAAGAAGGGGCGGTGGCTTAACTCTCAGAGATTGAAACACCTTTCTACTGAGTCGTCACAACAGAATCAGCAGCTTTTGTTGACGATGGATCAGAGGGATGGTTGGGAGTTGATAGATGTGTATGACTGTGATTCATCCTGTGTTTACAGCTGTTTCTACCAGGCAGCTGGCAGGAAGTAGGCTGGTGCAATACAGAATCATAGAATATATCAAGTTGGAAGGGACCCATAAGGATCATCGAGTCCAACTCCTTGCTCTTCACAGGACTACCTAAAACTAAACCATATGACTACGACTAAGAGTGTCATCCAGACAGTCCTTGAACTCTGACAGGCCTGGGGCCCTGACCACTACCCTGAGGAGCCTGTTCCAGTGACTGATCACACTCTCAGTGAAGAAACATTTCCTAATGCCCAATCTGAACTTCCCCTGACGCAGCTTCATTCCATTTCCTTGTGTGCTATCACTGGTGACCGGAGAGAGGAGATCAGCACCTCCCCCTCTGCTGCCTCCCTTGACGAAGGTGTAGACTGTGATGAGGTCACCCCTCAGCCTTCTCTTCTCCCAGCTGAACAAACCAAGTGACCTCAGCCACTCCTTGTAAGTCTTGCCCTCGAGACCATTCACCATCTTGGTCACTCTCTCTGGACTCACTCTAATAGTTTGATGTCCATCTTATATTGAGGTGCCCAAAACTGCACACATTATACACCAGTGCAGTGCAGACTGGGACAATCACCTCCCTCGACCAGCTAGCTATGCTGTGCTTGATGCATCCCAGGACACGTTTGGCTCTCTTGGCTGCCAGGGCACACTGTTGACTCATATTCAACTTGCCATCAACCCAAACCCCAAGATCTCTTTCTGCGAGGCTGCTCTCCCGCCTCTCGTCCCCCAGTTTGCACATATAACCAGGATTACCCCGTCCCAGGTTGAGAATCCAGCACTTGCTCTTGTTAAATTTCACACAGTTGATGGTTGCTCAGCTCTTTAGCCTATCAAGATCTCTCTGTAGGGCCTCTCTACCCTCAACGGAGTCCACAGCTCCTCCTGGTTTAGTGTCATTCACAAGCTTACTTAATGTACATTTGATTCCTGTGTCCAGATCATTTATAAAAACATTAAAGAGCACTGGCCCTAAAACTGTACTCTGTGTTTTTAAATGCAAAGGGGTGCTGTGAAGTTTAAAATTCTCTAGTTTTGAGTGATCAGGGTGCACAGAACTTGTGACTCTGCACATAGACATTTGCACTGAGCAGAAATAATATTTGTGGTGTGAACTGGATCTACACAAAAATAAAATTTGTGCTCTCATATCCTTTTTTAGACAGTAGCAGCATGTCTTGGGACATCTGGGAAAAGCAGGAGGTTTTTGACAATATTAATACTATGTAAAATGAAGAAGAAATAATTTCTAATCCCTGCATTCCATGTGAATTTTTCTGTCATGTTAAAGAGATACATTGTCACTTTTATAATAAATTTCAACGTATCTGTGAATTTTAAAATTTTTAATAATGGACTGGAAACCTGCAAAAATCAAAAATCTGTAGTTTACCACCTTTCAAAGCCACATGAGCTTATACACCGCAAGAAAGTAGGTTGTTATTACAAGACATGTAAGAAAAATTCTGACTTGTAATAAGCTGAAAAATACTCCGGCACTGAGTCAATATATTTCTATTGTTTACCTTCCGACAGGTCAGTAACAAATGGAACAATGTCAGCTAACAAGACCAAGCAGAGTCATGAGATCATGTATGCCTCCTGCCTGAGAGCAGTAAGTACTATGGAAACTATTTTTCACCTTCCTGGAAAAGCATAACAATTTTTTCTAGATTTTGATTTTATGTTCCATTTAGAAGACTGATTTCAAAGGAGAAATTGCTAGGAAATAACAGTGCTTTGAAATTAGCATTGAATAAGAGCTTGAGGGAAAGGCTGTCTTTGAATTCACATAAAATGTAAAATTTTAACAAGATAAAAAGCTAAGTTGCAAATTAGAAAGGGGGAGTATTTCCTGGGAAGCAGAAACTCTACTTAAGTAATCAAATAAACAACCATATTTAATGCAATACTACAGCTAAGAGGACAAACACAGCCCTTGCCTGTATAGCAAGAAAATCAGATAAGTACACAAAGAGGGTATTTTCTCCTTAAATGCTTCAGCACAAAATCAGTAGAATAACGTGCACACACATTTAAAAAAAACCCAACTGTTAAAAAAACCCCAAACAAACACCAAACCAGAAAGAATTTAAGACTGAGAAGAGAAGAATTAAATTTGAGGCCTGGAAAAACTACCTTACAGTGAAGTAATGTTTGTAGCAGAAAGTAATAGCTTTTATTTAATTAACAGCTAAGTTCCCAGTGGGAGAACATTTTTCACAAAAGAACTTTGACCTTTCAGCCCACAACCTCAAAGAGACCACAAAATACCTTCAACAGCTGAGCCTGGGAACAAAAATTCAGAACTGCTGTATGCACCAGAAATCATGGACTTGATAAAATACTGCCTTTGTAGCACATTATAATCTTCCACTGCAGCTGACCTCCAACCCATTTATCAGTGTTCCACAGCTGAAAATTTTCTCTCTTATTTTAGCTCAGAGGAATTCTTAACATTTTTATCTGCCCCTTTGGTCATAGGGCAGGTGATCATGTAGGGTAATCACTTTTTTTCTCCCAAATTGTCTGATTACCACATTAGGTTAAAATTAAGAGTTTCTCTCAATCTGTACCTAGCTTGAAGTTTGCTGATTCCGTTCAGACCAATAGAAGGATCTGCGTGCTTGAAATTTTGTTTCTTCCAACTATATCAATCACCTAGTATTAATCTCCTGTTATTAATTCTACCTCCAAACCATGTCTCATTTACATCCTACAGTATGCTGGTACTTTACAGCAGGCTCCCAATGTATTACTTTATCTAAAAGAAGCCTAAGGAATGACTGGATGATAGGCAAATATGCAACCACATAGCAAGATAAATTTGATAATGGCAAGCTGCTCAAACTAGTAGGCAAAGGTACTAAAAAAGGCAACAGCGAAAGGCAAAAAGCTATCCAAATTCAGAAGAGAAAACTAGGTTCATCATTTTAGCAGTGACAACAGTTGACTGTTGGTAAAACATGCTTGAAGTATGGAGGCTTCTCCATCACGTCTATAAATCAAAATAGTTGGTAGCTCTAAAGAGAAACTGTAGGCAGTGTAGAAATTATCATTTAGGACCCTTCAATCTAATTATCCAGAAGTTCAGACAAGAATACAATGGTGCTTTTGGACCTTAAAATATAGGAATCTCTAAACAAAGCTCTGTTTGTGATCAGACCAAATAACTGTACTGAAAAAAAAAAAAAAAGAAAAAGAAAAAAGAAAATGAACCTTAATGTGGCAAGATTTGCAGAAATTTTTACGGAAGCAATTAAAAAACTTAGATTTACTTAAGTCTTGTAAAGCTCATTGAAGGTAACAAGCTTAAAAGAAAGAAGAACTTTTTCACATGCTACTTAAAAATGAAACTCCTTGCTATAGGATCTTGTGGGACTAGAGGCGTAACTGGAGTTACAAAGAGATGACACAGACATGGATAACATTTCTAGTACTGGATGTATTCACAATGATAGTCCAGATGTAACTTGGATTTTGTAAGTCTCTGTTCTTGTTGTGCTTCATATATCCTTTCCCTAATAAAATTCCGGTTCTCTGCTGCTGAAGACATGATACAAGCCTAGACGGACCTTTCATCCTATTTAGTATAGTTGTAATGGTGGTCTTATAAGTGGAAAAAATACATGGAAATTGGGAATGATGGAAATACTTTTATCTTCGAGTCCCCATTGGTGTCCTGAGTTCCTTCCTCTCTCCTTGGATAGAACTATTCTTAAACTATTTGGAGATTCATGTAACATAGTGTTAGTTATACCAACTTATAAAACATGCAAGAATGCACAGTTGCTGGAAAAGGTGAGTTCTTTTATACGTACATTTCCACAGATGAAGGCATATTTGTAAAAATTACAAAAGACTAAAAAAAAGATACAGACCCTTTTTACCTCTCTCTCTTTTTTTTTTTTTTTGAGGGGGGTGGGGTGTGGAATGCTACAAAATAGTGTATTTTTATTCCCTTTAGTTCAATTTCCATTCAGAAGTCTGCATTTTTAGTTAGATTATTTCTGAAGACACCTTCTTTTCATATGTACTCCATATCATCAGAAATACATAAATTGGTAATGCAGTTCCTCAAACTAAATCATTAAAGGATTATCAGCTTACTCATCACACCTGCCGTATTTGCTTTCTTAGCATTGTATTTGGGAATCTCAGGTACTACTGGTTAAACAAGACATTTTATGACAACTTAAGTTAGGCCTGAAGAAGCAGTGCCATAGGGCTGCAGAATCATCAGCAAACAAAGGTTAAACAATAATGCATCAAGTTTCAGTGAAGAGGTCCAAAGGGAGCTACAAGGACTGCCATTAGAAGTTAAATCACTTTACGGTATGCACAGGAATGAAATCCACATATACTAACACTTCATCAAGATGTTAGAAAATAATATGAAAGACTTCTGAGAAATTAGACATCTAAGTAGGAGCTCTCGACAGGGTTCTAGAAAAGGTCATGAATGTCTGATTTTAATCTTTTCTGCTGGGCTGAGCCACATCTTATGGCATTCCTGAAAGGACAGATAATGTATACCAAAACCGTTATGTTTTTGCACACACAATTTGGCCAGTGTCAGCTGCTGACGGGAGCAACTTGGTTAGTGCATTAAGAGTCTATGTACACAAACTCCAGCTACTTAAAGTCTGTAAAACTAGTTCAGTATCTCCAAGACTTAACAAGAGTGGGGCACCACCATGCAGCCATCTTTACAGCACGCTTCTATTGTGCATAAGAAGTAGAGCAAATTACCATAATCAACCTAAAAGTAATGCAGGAATGGATCAGTGTCTCCATTCTCTTACTTGAAGGAAAAAGTATAATCTTCTGATCATTTGGAATTGGAAGAGGATTTTCTGGACCTGGGTGAAATCAACAGAATTATGAACACAGATGATGTAGAAGCTGGTAGACAGTGGGTGAGCAGAGCCCATGTGAAAAATGGAAAAGGAAAGCTGGGAAGTTTTCTGTGTACTTTCCTTCCTCCAGAACAATAACAACAACAAGATAGGTAATCTGTTCTACTGTTCACCATTACTAAGAAGGAAGTGCAAAGAAAGGTGACCAACAACAAAAAGATAGTAGAACAGATTACCTAAGAAGGAAGTGCAAAGAAAGGTGACTGACTTTGGGGAAGAAAAAAAAATAGTGTCTGTTGCTGCGGCAAAAGCAGTTAAGGCTGGCAACTGTCAGAAGAGTAGACAGGATAAAATCCAATTAAGGAAAAACACAGAACAACAGAAGTGACTAAAGATGGCAGTTAAATAGAGGTCCTGAAGCTGTGGAATGCTTCACGACACATAAAATCAACCTCTGAAAAGATGAAAAAGGCAAGGCAGCATGTCTGATAGGAATACAGGAAGACGTAGAGATGAGTGGGGCACATGACTATTGCAGAAGTGTATAGTGGATTTTGTATACCTTTACTGTCGTATAAAAAGTCTCTCAGGCACATAATGCTCTAAAGAGAATGCCATTATTTTTTCTGCAAATTTATGGGCATTATTCCAGAAAGGAATGCATATAGGGAGAGAAAGCACAACATTAGTCAAGGCAGTGAATACTGAAGGAGAAAAAAATAATAAATATAGAAACAACAGAATTCTGAGAAACAAACTTGGAATGGTGAAGAAGAAGATAATACGTATTTTATATCTAGAGAATAAAACACAGCTGCCAGATATATGCTTTATTAAATACTGATATGCTGACATATTTAGGAGAATGCTGAGAAATGGGTCTCAGAATTGTTAGAACCTATGACATGCAGAGAAAATGATTCAGTAAAATAAGAGAATAAATGAGAGGCATAAGAAAAGAAAGTGAGATTGCATTATGTTCCTGGAACATCTTTCCATATGACAAGTGGGGCAAGAAAATGGTATACAGTGGATAGAATGATTTAGGTGACATATATAAAGGAAGTATGGAGATTTTATAGCACAAATCCTGCCAGAATGAAGTGAGGAATGTTACATGGTGGATATCTTCCTCTGAGTGAAACCTCTTTTTGGTATGATTTGATCAGTTATTTTAGGAGAGCATCAGAGTAGAAGTAGCTCAAACTAACACAATGAAGTGCAGAGAGAATATGACATTCACTTTCTTTTTTTCTTGATCACTATTTATTACCTTCTACGCTTCTCCAAAAATGCTCAAACCACCGGCTGTCAACAAGATGTACTTAATATGAACTAAGGGAATAGTCCTTCATAAAGAACATAAGCATTGATCCATATTACAGACAGATGGAATATCAGAAATCACTGCCTCCATAATTGTATCATACTAACTACATAACTACTTTAATTATAAGTTGTTATTAACCTGACAAATAGGAATGATTAATTTTGTTCACATTCTACGTTATATAGAAATGGTGACAATGACAAAAATATATGGATCTAATTTTGACATCAAATACATTATACAACTGTAATAAGTATTGCAATTGCAAAATGATATAAACTCTAAATTTTTTATTTGCAACGAGATGAGTCAAACTGGTATAGGAGCTTTTTTGAAAGGTTACAGGACATATTACATATGAAGTGATATACAGAATAACTCCTGTCCGTAGAGACTTTCTAGTCCTAGTCAGTAGGACTACGTAACCAGCTCCAAAGCTCTTGGGAGAAAATATAAACACATTCAAGTATAAGAGGTAAATGGTACAAGTATAAGAGGTAAATGCTAGTGATAACTCACAACTCTGGTACAGCTGAATCTACTGATGTTTGTAGATGTTTTAAAATTTACTTCATTTAAATGCCACAAATACTTTGAAATATGTTGCAAGTTTTTACAGTATTATACAGTATGATGACAGTATTAATAATAAACAGGGTTATATTATTTGTTTTTTCACCTCATCTACATAAATTTTCATAGCCATCTTGCTTTGAAACAGTGCCTCTAGTTTTCTGGACAGTTATTAATTATCTCCCCATTTTCAAAATTTATTCCTCTTTACAAACATTAATGATGATTTTTACCCAAATGAGCATTTCCGCTTTAAAGTAATTGAAAACTAAGCAGCTACTTAACTATGAAATCAGCTACTGAGAAATTTTATGTTCACCACTTACATTGTTAAAGGAGAGATTTTGAAATTACATTTTTTCTGCATGGAAATGAATAGTTACAAAGCATTAGAGTCCTAAGCTATATCAGGACTCATTCTTCAAGTACCGTTATTAATAATTCATGCCATGGAAACCTTCATTCTTACCTCTGCAACCTTCTTCACAGAAGAATTTCAAATTGTGGATGATTTTCTTCAGGTAACAGTTTGGGTCTGTATGCTAACTCTCCTCTCAGAATATTTCTCTTTCTCATGGTTTGGGTCATTATACATTTTTCCCAGGCTTATAATATTTTTATAAACAAAAGCATATTGTAGGAGGAGTACAGAGGAGATATTATTCCTTAGGAAGAGCTATTATCCTTAACAGCCTCTTTTTAATTAGCTTTTACATTTTTTTGCTTTCTTTAAGCTTTCTCAGAAAAAATATTGTTATAGAACAGCATGTTCATGAATATACTCAGTAATCTTTCTTTTCCAATAATAAGTAATGCATGGATAATGTTCATTAAGATTACAGGCTAGCCGAGGTTCTGGGTATTATTACTTAATGAAGAGCACTTTAAGATAAAATCTCAGAATCTGTTGTCTGCAGATTTCAAAAGTGTTTGCATTATTGATGCTTTTGAACTTTACAGAAACCTAATGGAACTTTCATTCCGAACCCATGCTGGCACTTTTGAAAACACCTTCCACGATCACTAAGTTAATGGGACTTAACCTGGCATACTAATTTTCCAATATAATTACAATCTTTTCTTAATGTGCACTCCAAGCAGGCAGAAGTACCCAGCTCACTTAAAAGCAGGGAAGTTGAATTCTGTCAGTAAGTATTCCACTAATTCACTCCGTGACTTGGAATGGTTACTAAAGCCAGCAGCTACACTAAGGTACTAAAAAACACTTCAAGGAAAGATTTACATTGACTGTAGGAGGCTCTGAATCAGTCTGCAAATGGCTGATTAGTAAAATGTGCTGAATAGTTGCACTAATTGCTTAAGTCAACAACAGATGGAGGAGCTGGCATCCATGGACGTAAGGCCACTCCTTCATATATCCAACTTTAGATGTGTAAGTATGAACATTTGAGCTCAAGCTTTGCATCCCAGCTTTTCAATCAGTAAAGTAAGTCTTAAGGAAACCCCATTCTCACGTGTCATAGCGAAAACGCTGTTTAATTATCCATACATCAGCTGTGTCACAGACAACCACACATACAGACAACCACGGAACATGCCCCTTCAGCAAGTCTGCTCCCCTGGCAGTCTCAGCCCTCCGCTCCTGCTCCATTTCAGCCTCTCCACACCCGGCTTCCCCCACTGGGCTCCCTTCCTCACCAGCAACCGCCTCCGCCCCCAGACCAGCCCCCTCACACCTACCCAAGATCCCAGCCTCCTTACCCAGCAATCTTAAACTACATTGCTTCTCAGTCTTCTCCCCAACTATCTCCAGCCAAATTTTATGTCCTGTTCCATACCTGGGAACAGGGGGGCCGTGCCAACGAGAAAAAGGTCACCGGGATTTTCAGTATAAGAAAACAATTTACTTCATTTTTTGAAAGAGCAGAACTACTTGGGGTGACATTTTCCTTCTCTGTCATACACATGTGGACACACACAAATACACAATAGTTCTGCAAAAGAAAATAATGTTTTGCCCCAGTGAATTCAAATGATACTAGAAAGATTATAGCTGGAAAGATATTAATAACTGGAACCATTCATGGTGAAAATTTGGAACTGGAAGATGGGGAAGGGGAGCTGGGCTTTGAAGCCTAGAAAGTAGACTATCTGGGAAAGGGATATGTTAGGTAAGGTGAATAGGTGCACTGCCAGTTCTGCCTGTGAGGCAGAGAAACATATGCAAAATCGTCATAGAAAAACAGGTAGCTCCAGTGTTTGAATATAAGAAAGGAGCAAATTAGTATTTTCCAAGAACATGATTAATGCTTTAGTAATAATTTAGAAACAAACACCCAGCAGGAGTATTTAGAAGTGCAAATTGAGGACATATGTATCACTAAAATATTCTGAGTGTGCCAGCATTTTTTTCATTTAAGTTCTAGTTGCATCAAAACCTTTTTAATATTAATGAAATATTTAAAGTTAAGTTTTTCTCTTCTTTTTCTTGTGTGCTACAGTACAACAAAACAAAAGAGTTTGCTAGTGCTACATTTGAGTGCTTTGAAGAAACTGGTATTATTTAGTGCCAGCTAATAAAAGAGTAACTGCATGAACAGTACAAATAACAAGATAAGTATTATGGTGCCTTAATGCATAAGTAAAGAATCCATTTCTGACCATTTTCCACATAGACCATTTGCTTAATGAAATCAGCCTTCCTTCCTCTTCAAAGTACTGATTTGTATTACCACGGTTGGATGAAAACAGCCTTTTCACTCACTCAAACCACTCTCTCTCATTACCACTATGTTCAAGCATAGTGCAAAGCAAATTCAGTCATACAGCCAGCCCGATGTTGAAATAAAAAAAAAAAAATCCCATTTGATTATTGGAGTGAAAGGTTCCGCATCTGAACTTTGTACAGTAGGCAAAACTGTATTAAACTCCTCATATGCAGAATTCAACAGGGATACTCAACATGCAGTTTGCTTGCACGCACCCAACAAAGGCAGAAAAAAGAAGGCTCCACGACATAAATAAGCTCAGGGGAAGCATTCCAACACAAATTTTGCCCACAATCTCACTCATGGTATGTGTATAACTATTGGGAAACCCCTACATTAGGATGGAGGGGCTACATTCTGACCTTTTTGGGCATCTGCAATCTGAAAGCAATGGCATTACAGCAATTTTATAGAGATTAACAAATTTCTTTGATTCCATTATTAGTATCTGACAGTCCATGTGCAAAATTATACAGCTGTTCTCAAGTGTTTTTAGTGGATGTATTTTCTTTCTTAAATTTAAAATTAACAAACCTTCCCAGTCAGCTTTGAAAGATCATCTCCTCCCATTATCTGCATATCTTGCATAGACTGATCATTCTGAAAGAAGAAAGACAAAACTTTGCAATTGGGTACAACTGTAAAAAATAGAAGTATAAGCATGTTAACTTTTTTTGGATCTTTCACAGTCTTGGTTACCAGTATTTTCTAATGCTTGTTAGTATCGGTGCGACAAAACCACACTCTCACTCACTCTTGTGGCTTCTATCATCTCCTGGTTGTGTTTAAGCTAACATCAAGCTCCAGGCTTTACTGAATGAGAAAAAGTTGCCTCTTTCTTTTTAAAATAAATAATGTCCCCTTGCTTGCTATTTCTTAATATGACAAGTGTTGAGTTACGTACTTGTCCCTTTCACAACAGGAAGACAGGAGGATCTCAACACTTGACCAAACACCTGTAAGCACATTCTTTTTTTGGAACAGTCTTTAGAAGCACAGGCAAAATGTGCTTACATCTGTCACTCACACAGAGAACTCAGCTATTTTTGAAGACATTCACTCAGGGTTTTTTTTCAGGGGCGCAGGGGGTGGGGAGGGGAGGAGGGAGTTTTGAAAAATTATCACTTGTTTCTGTGTGCCATACAGTTTCAAGAGTCTTGGTTTTGCTTTTTTAGCTAACTCAAAGATAAAATCCTTGAGGTCAACTCTATAAAGTAAAATACTGCCAATCAGGTCAAACTAAATGGAACATAATAGTATGCCTTGATTTTTCTATTAGAAAAGGTATTTTTTCCAAAAAATCAGTAAACCAACTTTTTTTTGATAAATTTGTTTTACAGACATTTCTAGTTGAAATTCATTCTGATAGAAAATTCTCAACCGGTTCTAGTTCAAATTCATTATCAGCAGCACACAAAGTTAAAATCACAGAAGGGAGACATATGGAAGCCCTACTTTTAAAGTTAGACAAAAGAAGCCTTAAAGAGGGTAGCAAATTAAAAAATATACAGTCATGACCAGACTATGACTTCCAGAGAAAGCAGGAGCAAATCTAAGGGTAATTAATGTGTGGTTTTTTGCCAAAATGGTCCATGTGCTAATCTAGTCTCCCTACCCATAGGAAGACAGTGGTAGTCCAATTTTAATCATAGCTGCAGTACCAGAATGTGACAATGTAGTTTACTAGTAAAATCAGGAAGCTTTATCATTAGAAACAACTGACAAAAAAGCAATACTTGAATACTTTGCTTGTATTTCATAAATCCAGTGCTCTGAAGTCAAATGTTTTTCCACAAATAAAGAATGGGACAGCAGGACTTACAGGGTCGGTGAGGATTTACTGGGCTAAGGGGTTTATAGCTCTTCCTCTTCCTCTCAAAAAGCAGCACCAGCAGAGGTGGCACGCACGCGCCTGCCATGCGGCACGGCTACAGCTGCATGCCTGTGCAGATGGAAACTGCGTCTGCCCACGCTCACAGCCCAGGTGGCAACAGTCCAGGGACTTCCAAGGCACCTTCGCAGCCAGTTGATCACAAGCAATCCAGCATCCCCAGGAACTATTCGTGGTCCCCATGGGAATGAATTGCCTAAATTAATACAGCCTTCCTGAGTAACTGTAAGTAAAGGTTGCAGAATTGCCCAGACGACAATTTCTCCGGGTCTGCACACTGCAGACGCACTGAAAGGCTCCCCTGTTACTCAGACTCCACTTCCCAAAAAACTCTCACACCACAGCTTTGTAAGAGGTCCTCAGCAGTCATTGCCTTAAAAGACAAGTTTTAGACCTGCCTTCACTTTTTCTCCACCGGATCTAGGAGCTTTAGATCCTTTTCATGCTGCTCTGGTTTGTTTCCTGGGAAACAGAGCTAGAGCAGTAATGAAGGTTACATCCAATATGCTTTCTAATATAAGTTTCAACATTTCTTTTATTTTTGTAAAGAAAAACAGGAAGAAAAAAAACCCAAACAAAACAAGCAACTGATTCCTCAGAGTATTCTTTTAAAGCTAAATAAAAAGCAGAGATAGAAAAGATTTTACATTCAGGCTAAAAAGCATAAGCTTTTTGTTGTAGAGCAAGACAGGTCACTCTTCAAAAGTCAGGGACATATTCAGGTCAAGACTATAAAAAGCAGATAGTTTCTAATGATGGCATGTGTAACCAAGGCAGTGACTTTTTTTTTTTTTTCATTTCCAAATGAGGAAGACTGGAATTTCAGTAACAAACACCACACAGGAATTACTGAAGGGGCAGTTTGCCTTCAGTTGCTAGTTAAAAAAAAGAGAGAAAATAAGAAGATAACAGTGAGGTGCAATGATTAATGAATTTATTTATTTTTAACTAAAAAAAAAATCTCTTTTCAGCAGTCTTCACAGCAGCACTGTTTCCTTTGCATTTGGTATTTCTGGCTCCAGCTGAAAAGAAGATGCTGAAATAGCATCTTCATTGCTGGCAAGCAGTTAAGCAAACACAAAAGCCATTGAGATCCGAGGGATCAGAGCATCCGTCAATCTGCGTATTCACACATTGGCTGTTGTGACACAAATGCACACAATTATGAAAATCCTCATGTTCTGACTGGAGAATGATCACTGTCAGAATACAGGACTAAGTATTCACTGTGCCTAAAAACCATATATAAAATTGCAGCTCAGAACTCCCCAACCGGGGTGCTTTCAAGAAATTGAAAGAAATTAATTGCATCATGCAGTAGAGCAATTCTACTGCAAAAAAAAAAAAAATGCAGATCATTGATTTTAATGCCATTTATAACTATAATTCTATGTTCATCAATTAACTCATATTGTAAAATACATACCTGCCAAACAGCAAGACTCTATACCACAATGTCACATTACCGTAATCATAATGTTCATATAGATAATGGGCACACTATGGTTGCCATAGGAACCTCTCAATGCTTTTTTTTCTGAATCCTCAGTTTATAATCTCAAAATAACACTGTACTAAATGTTAAGTATAAACTACAACAAATGTCAGGAAAGAAAAAATAAATTGGTACTGTTTCATTCAGTACCAATTACTGTCAATTCAGAACTGCTTGTTTAATTTTCATGGTCTCAAATCATTCAGAGCTCCCTTTTTCATTTGGGAGTTGTTCTATACTTTGACACAACTGATACGATTGAGTCTATAGGACTTCTTATAAATGCAGAGACATGAATTAAAGGTTCACTTTCCACCTCCCAAAGTTCCTCAGTACTTGCTTTCTAACTTCCCTAAACCCTACCTAAACCCAACACTATTTTTGCTTAATACTAAATATAATGTCCCAGATAGAGACATATCAAAATCACATTGTTTTGGTTAATGCAGCTCAAAATTTATTGCAGCTATTTCTAACAAGACATGATGCATTTTGTCTGATGGTTTTTTTCTGTATTTAATAAATCTGCATTTTCCAGGATAAATCTCAATTTCTTTGATTTTACTTGCTATGTTGTGCTTTTTCACCTGTTCATCTTTGTCTTGTCATTTTATTTCATTCAGACCTTGTCAATATACATCTTCAGATCCTATGAATACTTGATGAATGAAAGCAAGAATGTTGCTATTTCCACCTCTATTTTTCATGGCATGCAAAATAAAACTTTGACTTTCTATGTTGATTGGAAGTATAGATATTTAAATTCCATCTATACTAAGTCATGTCTTTTAAATTGGGTGGGGCACAGAACTATTACATCTTTTACATCTCCTGAGATCAACACTTGGACAAAGTTCAAATTACAAGTGAAATGAGTTGGGTGGTCTCAGGAAAATTTATTATAAACAGCATTGCTCATCTGAAAATTGCACCAAACCGTGAACATCTGTTACTCTTCTAAAGAAACAGAATCTGGAGTACATTAATACGGGGCTCACTGAAACAATCACGGCAAAAAAAGAAGCTCTAACATAACAGTTTATATGCATAACTAAATTATGAAATATCAGCACCAGGTCATTATCACACATTCAGTTACTATAGTCTGCACAGTTCATATGGAATTTCTTGGAAAAAATGTGATTACCTTTTTTCCCAAAATTCATCAGGGAAACTTAACAAAGAAGGATGTGACCATCGGGCCTGTTCTGCTTTGCTTTCTGCCACTTGGGTGATACAGCAGATCCACCAACCTGAGGATTCCGATGAGGACGCCTCTCTTACTTTGCACCATCATCCCATCTCCTGTAACCCCGGGTTTTCCAGGAAGGTTTTGATGAAAAAGAAGTGATTGACAGCCCATCGCTTTCAGTTGTCCCTTGGAACTTCAAGCCACTGAATATAGAGCATGTCTAAGGCTTCCCTTATCCTTCCTTAATGGCCAAGTGAAATGGTCAGGACAGAATTACTGCCTGTGAGGTTTCTAACTGTAACTGAGCCACAATTGGGAGAGTTTGAAAAGCAAGAGTCAAGTACCACGTCACCAACAGGTTTGGTGCAACATGTCCACTAAAGCAGAGTAGAGTTGAGACTCCGCATTTACTTTGGCCTCACCTTTTTATTTTCCATTAAGACTGTCATTAAGGCTGCATGTGATCCATGCTGCTTCTGTTCTCGCAGGGTGACCCATGACCTTGCAATGTCTTCATTAAAGACAGGATTATTGTGTTCCTAATTTACCTATCTGAAAGTTAAGACATCTAAATCTATGCATCTGGGCTCCCTTCATAATCAATGGAGAAAACAAGAGAGATCACGTAAATCATCTATTTATGGGATATCTACAGGAAATAACTTACACCTAGACATCTAACTGTAAGAAATCTGAAGTTAGGTGAGATGAATCCCAGCTTAAGAGATGAGATCAATATTTTCTTCCTAAAAACCTCCCTGAGCACTCAGAAAGAAATTATTTTCAATCGCATTTACCCCAGGCACAGAAGAAGCAATGATCTTGACTATCATCCATTAGTAACATCCTGAACTATCCCCTTAGGATCTGTCTCACACAAACGTTTAACACAGTTCCCCTCAGTACCACTTCACAACAATTTGCTTGCATCTTTGCTCAAAGGTTTCATTTTAATCTAAGCAAAATACATTTGAGGTGAGATTTCAAAAGATATTGTTTCAATCTAATATTACTTCCAACTTATGTCAGGAAAAAAATATTAGCAAGCAGTCTTTGCAGATTTTTTGCAAAAACATTACACTGGATGATTAATAGTGCTCTACACTCTAAACTTATTGGTGCAGAAATATAAATTTACCTATAGGGTTTACCCACTGAGTAATGAAAACAATTGGATGTCATGGGGGGGTAGTGGTTCATGATCATCAAAAATGGAGTCTTAAGTTGCCTCAATAAAAAAATAACTTGCATTCGATACTGGAGGAAGGATAGCAACTGGGTAGGCTACGCTAACAGTAACTTTGAAGGTGATCTAAACAGCTATATTTTGAATGGCACTGAGGGAACAAGGTATATGGTATTAAAACCAAAGAGGAGATGACAATTACCAAGGTAATGAACAATGAAGATTTGAACAAAATTCTTGATAGTTCATACAGTAAAGAAAAGCCGAGGCTTTGAAATATCACATGGACACAACTGACTTATGAAATGCTATATGTTTTCAGATACATGGCTACAACACACTGCTGCAACAGAAATTGAAAATGACAGAAAACGCAAGCAGAACTGTATACTCTGGCATACAAATTAACACATATTACAGACACGTTTTTCAGTTGAGAAAAAACATAACACTCGAATGAAAGCAGAGCATATATGACAAGAAATTACTTTCTAGTAAATACCTCTCAAAGATGAAACCACAGAAGTAATGTCTGTCACACAACTTTTAAAGAGAAAATTATTAATTCTATGAGAGTTAGCTGCAGCAAACTGATTCATAATATAACCAAGATTTCTGCATTTAAAAAAATAGCATTGCAGAAATTAATTGCAGGTATTGGCAGAGTTTAGATAGATGTATCTGCAAGTATAAAGACTTCTGCTTTGAAATTATATACTGTTCAATAATTATAGTATCTTTTGCTATATGACCATGCTCTACTATCTCAGTCACAAACATAATAATTAAAACGAAAATTTTCATGTTCCAGTTTGGATGCTGACACCCTACTATAAACTTGCTTTGCAGCCTACCTCCTGAGAAGTACTTCAATATATGAATATTTTGGTCGGGGAAGTGTCAGTATGGCATCTACATCATCTGTTAACCTATTTTGACTACTAGGTAAAGTCAAACTGACATATAAAGTATGGGCTATGAAATTTTTCTTAGTATATTAGCAGAAGAAGAACATCCGTGGAGTGGTAATACATAAGATGCTGTACTTACAAGCAACATACACTTGAACTGATACCATTTTTGGATTTCTTCTGTAAAGAACAACAGCTAAGACCAAAAAATCTCAAGAGTGTAGGTCAGAACACGGATTGTCATAGTTTTCATAGAAGGACTATCCAGGCTTAAATAGCAACATCCAGAGGACAACTAGTAAGTACTGTTAAGCTGGAGACTTGTGCAAATGAGTGGGAATGATATGGATCGCTTCCCAGTGCAGACTGGAAAGCATGCCTTCCCCAGAATCAAATGTATACCAAATGGCAGACTGCAACCTCCGGGGCATACCCACATTCAAAATAATCAAGTGTCAGGTCACTGATGTATTTGTAGGAGGTGCTTTGAATACCTTGCGAGCAAGCCAACGATGCTGAACCAACTGGAAATCAAATACAGTAAACTGGCATACACCCACTCCTGGAACACCCCCTATCCCACAGGGACAGTTTTGTGTATCTCTGTTAGCTTTAATGTTGAGGCTATGATGCCTTCCTGAGCTGCTTAGTAAGCACACCACTGGCTATGACAGGCCAAGACCTGTCTTACTACTATTGCCAGCATAACCTGAGATAGTAAATTTTAAACTGCTACAAGTATTTCTATCTGAGCTCCAGGTATTAAAGTGTCAGAGATATTTTACATCTCCGTGGTTAGATCTACAGTATAACTAATTTGAAGATTTAACTCACTTATTTTTTATTCTTTTTCTTCCTTGTTGCTATTCCTTCACAAAAAACTCCCATCACACAGGTTTGGAAGTGCTTCAAATTCAGGCTAGTCTATCCAGTTCAAGGGAAGGCCAGAGTTCTGCAATGAGGAAGTTGGCTTTGGAGAGAGAAACACAAACAACGAACTTACTGACAGCAAGGTACTCCTTATCAGCTGACCTGTGGTAACACATGTGTATGTTTCTTCCCTGCTGTAAAAGCACAGCAGATCATTCAGCTTAAACAACTCTCAGGGCAACAGTAAGTTATTAAAGTTAATAAATTGGATTGTTTACATTCATCTGTTCACACATTCAGTAATTTCTTGTGTACACGCGTGCCTTCTCTGTATTTAATCCAAAGAAGGTAAGGTATCTTGAAATAGCTACCAGAAAATTCATCCCCTATAGGAATCCAACTCCTATAGGAGTTGCTTCCAAGGAGATTCTCTTGTATCTAATGACGTATAAACTGCCATTGAAGCTTTTCCCTTCCCGGTCAAGGCATTTGGAATTGATCTTTCTTGTGTGTACTCTCAGATATCAACAAAGGTGAACTCACACGCAATGTTAATGCAGTTAACACAGGTTAATACAAATTATACCTGCAACTAAGAACGTACTTGCTAAGGGCAAATATTAAAAGCTGTAAATTCTTTACACTCTTTTATTTTGCTGGAAGCATGTGTTCAACATTATACTTCCACCTATTAATAAGTTCTGTAGATATACAGAATAAAGACGTTTCAAGTATTTTCAAATAAAGAAATTTTTCTGAAAACATGACTGCATACATGATCTACCCCTGTAGTTTTATTGCGGTTAAACTTTCCTTAAAATCTCTAAACAGAGATATAATTTCATTTTTATTGGCATAAACATGAAGTAACTCTAGAGGAAAAGGGCCAAGCTGTTGTAAATTGCAGCAGAATTTAGACCAGTTATCTTGGCTAAGAAGGATTATAGACACTAAATTATTGCATATTTTCCTTCCTGGTTTAGCAATTAAGTTTTATATATTTGCTTGGTATTGGTTCAATGGGTTATTTCATTTATTAATGTGGCGGTAAGGTTGCAGCACCACATATAATCATATGGCACAAACAGCACCTGTACACTTACAAAGGTCAGCAAGAACTGAAATCAAGAACATGTGATACCAAATGTTTTAAATAGTATATAAATCAGAAACACAATATATCCTTAAGTTTAGGTTAGTTTCTAGAGTGTAGTCTGAGGTTTCCCTGTACTATAGCTTCTTTAACATTTTTATAATAATAATACTTTAACATTTTAATAATAATAATAATAATAATAATAATAATAATAATAATAATAATAATAATAATAACATAGAAATAAAAACTGCATATGTTCCAGGATGAGAAAATGTACTAACAATTTCATAGGGCTGTTCAGTTCTGAGAGGTGATACTTTGTCTCTAAAAATGGGAGGCAAATAACATTTGAAACTTACAGGCAAAAGAACAATTTAGGAAGTGTACTCTCCAGAATCGCCATAATCCTACTCAGGAACTCATTTTGGACTGACAGGAGGTATTACTAAGGGTGTCTACCTTTTCTGACAATAAAGTAATAAAAAGACCACACTCTTGGAATAGGAGACCTGGGCTTCTTTTCTTCCTCAGCTCTCAGAAGACCACC
>NW_009648894.1:4148268-4164271 GCF_000708025.1 Charadrius vociferus
TAAAGAACATCAAGCATGCTATAGCCAACTATACTGGACTCAGCTAAGAAAAGGTTAGTTTGGGTTCAAGTCCACGTTAACTAAAGTATCTGTCTTTTACCCAATTACTGTTTAGTGTTAAATGCATGAACATTACAGCAACAAAACTGGAAGTCATGTTTCCCAGCATCAACAGAGGATCTCAGCATGCCAGTTGGGACACTACTAGATCCATATGTACCATCTTACCCCATTGTTTCAATTGTGTTGTAAAGTAATGAACAAAAGTAAATGAACACTGTAAAAAATCATATACTGAATTTGTAGCTCTGTACTAAAAGCCCTGTCCCTTCTTGGGGGGTTCTGAAAGCACAAGAAAATACAGCTTTCTCTACACTAAGCACAAAGTACTAACCTTCTGACCCTGACTATCAGCAGTTCCCAGGATTTGGTGATAAAAAGAAGGTAGAAGAATCTTCAAATTTGTCAAATAGCCACAGGCTGAGAAAACAGATAGATAGGTGTAAGCAAATTCACAAAAGATGAGACTGATAAAAACCTCAAATGCTTAGTCCCTCCCAGCAATTTGGAGTCTAGTGTATCATTGACTCTCACAACTCGGTAGCGCTCTCTTTCATACCAGTATGTTTAGTCCCTTCGCTGATGACAACTTTGAAACTTTTGACAACACACATATCCTTTGTGAGTTTTCTTGCAAGGTTATTTTATAGTACTTAAATATTTAAATATTTTAACTTCTGTCTATCAAATGAGGGAAAAAGAATTTTGTATTTGACACACAGATAAGCACTGCAATAATACAGTACTTCTTGTTCTCGCTATATTCCTTTAAAAAAACCTTTTTGTTTTATGCCTTACAGCACCCTTGGGGTGTGGCACTGCACGAACATTGCACATGCTATGATCTGTTTTAAGAAACAGCATTTAAGAGATGCCAGTAAAAGAGAGTCATAGAATTCCTGGGGAAAATTAGAACCCTCCGGCTTCTTTTAATTAATTTTGCCTCATTTGAGATCTTAATATAAAAAACCACACACTAAATGGTATTATTAGCATCCAAATAAGTAATCAAGGTGATATGTTTTACAATGCGTAAACATGTCACGATACTTTCAAACTCGTCAGATCTTATTTGTACTACAGAATTAGCAACCATTATGCTCTGGACCTTTCTTGTACACAAGAGCCTATCTCCCTGTCACTGCACAAATCTGTCAAGCAGACTGAAAATACGGACTACAGTCTCTCCTAATGATGACATATAGTAATGATGCAAATGTCAAAATTTAGTAGTAGCTTGCTGTATTTTTGGCAGAATATGAAACAAAATATTTTACTAAGACTAAACTTCAGATTTTTAGGCTTTGTAACAATCCGCTGCTTTACAACAAATATTGTATCCAGGGGAACTTTAGAATGCAACTCTTTGAAAAGATGACCTCTTGAATGCTTTTAATGAAATCCCCTGATGCTTTGAATCTGTTCTAAAACTGACCAGTTTTAAAAACATCCACAGTCTCAAATGTTAAGATGTTCCAGAAACCTGGATTGCTCAAAAATACCAAAGATTTAAGCTCGTGAAAAAAAAAAAGATATTAAAAAAACTTAAGAAAAATGAACTTCAGATCTACAACTCCATTTATACATAGTAGCTGGACCCTCTGTAATATACTGTAATCTAAAACATTTATTTCAAATTGGAAAACATTTTTCAAAAGAAAACATTACAGCTTGTTAAAAAAATGTGACCCTTAGGGAGACAGATTTCTCCAGAAAGATTAGAAAATACCTCTTGTGGAGTTTTCATTAGATCTGAAGTCCAGAAGAACAGAGTGTCAACCCACAATACAGGCAAACTGTAAAATTTTTTCAGTTAGAAAAAAGAATTCCACAGCTAAAAATCACAAACGAGTATAAAGGAAGGTAATACTTAAGCAGGGAACAATAGATAAAAATGAAAAGTATCTTGACAAGGCAAGTAATTACTTGCTTTAATATGCCCCATAAATGCCTTAAAACAATATTTTGATATTGCTGGAGAGCTGTCGCACAGCTCAGTACCACTCTGCCTTCACTGCCACATCTGTTCCCGTTCTGTCCCCATGGCAATCAGGCCACTTCCTACTCAGTTCTCCCCCGGCTGAGCTGTTTGGTTCCTCCAAATCTTTTATATGTGAGTCACTGAAACACTTACTCATACTTAAAAAAAATCACCGAGAATTCAGATGGTGCTAACATATTTAAGTGGTGTGTAGGTGTGTTATCTGATGCATACAGTTAAAGAGATCACCTCTCTATGAGTAATTTTTACATTACAGATAAATTTGATAAACTGACTGTATGATAGGCTTATCATGACCTTTCCTGAACTATGCCCACAAATTAACGCCTACCGATATTATTAGTAACACTCCAAACCCCTAAGCAGTGTCCAACAGGAAAATACTGTATGTTGTAATTAAAATAACTTAAATCAGAAACATTTTCTTCCTCCTTACACTCAAGACAGCCTCGAGCAAGTGATGAATTTAAGGTCTCATATCTCACAACTCTGCCATCACGTTAAATGGAAGCTGTAGATGCCTAGAAAGGAGAGCATCTGCCTCCAGACCTGAGAAGTTCCACGACACTGAATTTTAAGGTCATATTTTATTACATACAGCGTAGCCTTCTCCAGTTTGCCTTCGATCTCTATGAAAAGTAGGTTGGTTCTCAAAACTAATTAGGGTCGAAATATCCATGCTCCTTCTGACACCTCTGAGGAGCATCTCTCAGACAAAGAAGTGGGGGGTCTGAGGCTTGCCGTGCTGCACCCTTGGTGACGAGGATCCCTCGACTGTGGGCAGACTCCTTTTTCCAGCAGGAGCTGCGCTGACTAAAGACGTTACTGCCCACAAGCTGTCCCCAGCTGCCTGTAACTCTCCCTCTGGCAGGGGCTACTGGCAGGCTGAGATGCACGCGTGCATCTGGGTCAGTAAAAATGAATCTGGCAAGCTGAAGCGGTTCAAAGTCTCTCGTAACTGGTCTCATCTGGGCTGAGACACGTTAGGAAGTGCTCAGAAGCAGTCAAGCTGGCAAGTGTGACTGGCAGGAGGGCTCTGCAGTCACTGGGGAATGAACTGGAGACTGTCATTGTTCCAGCCAGTGCAGATGCAATCAGAAAACAGACCCATTTCCAGTGTCTTTTCACATCAAACCACTGTCTGTACCTGATGTACAAATGAATCTGGCAGGAGAGTTTATTCTCAAAGTTGCCTAAATCATGCTGTTACCCTAATAACACCAGCCACAATTTAAATACTGAGACTGCCATCCTCCTCATTATATTTTTGTAAATTTCTTTTAAATATTCATCAGGTATTTGTATGAATAAGCTTTTGGGAGAACTTCCGCTACTAACACATTTTCAGCTATTTCTCTGAAAAGCTTTAGTGTCTCTGAGGCTGACATTTTGCAGTAAGACACTGCTGCATGTGGAAGTGTTTTTTGTTTCTTTCATGAAAATAGTCTATTTTTAAACAAGCCTTTACACTTGGAAAATGAACATTTGTACACAATTAGGAGGACTGTGAATTGTAGCATCTCCAAACATTCTATCCACACAAAATATGATCTGTTTCCACTCTTTCTCACCTTCTTAGCCATCTCAGGTCTTATTAAATTTCAGGAAATAAATGAAGCATCAGAGAAACAGAGATAGCATCAGTGCCTGCTTAAGAATCAGGAATATCTTTGGCTTGGAACTGTAAAGGACCTTTTACTTGTTTTAGCAGGTTTGCGCATTTCACAGAGCCTTCACTCAAAAAGATACTACTACTTTAGGATGCAAATGCCATTTTATCCATTCATAGACATGGAAAAGTACACAGAGATAAAATCCCTTTGGCAATTCTATGAGTAGATTTCTAGTCCCAAATCTCTCATCTTTAGCTTGCCCGTAAGACATCGATTTGGCAGCACCGTCTACAATCACTACAACACAGTTCTCAGAACAGCAACAACTTTAAGGTCTATATCCTTGACACTGGTAGCTTCTGCGGACTAAATTAATGCCATATTTTTGTTGCCCATTAGCTTCTAAAAGTATATCATGCTGCAAAATTCTCTGTACTGGTAGGTGTTCACTGTCTACAGTGGTGACTGCAAGCCATGCATCTGAAAAAGTTTAAAAGAGTATATTTTTGGTTTTGAATGTCTAGAACATACACCACCTCTCTCAAAATTAAATAAATAAACCACATTTTGCCTACAGTGAAGCTATTTATTTGCATGTCAAATTGATAATTCGCAGATAATTTGGAGTTCAGTCCTGTAAAATTATTGCAGAATTTGGCCTTAATGTTGATAGGATTTCATTCTACTAGGTAGGCTCCAATTTGTAATTCTTTCATTGCTACTCAGCATCAACAAGAAGACATGGTCATCAGCTACACTGTGTGCATGAAGAAAAATAAAGGAAACTTGCAACCTGCCCAAGAGAAAACCTGTAAGTACAAAAGCTAACGTGGATTCTCTTTCATCTAAGGACACGCGTTTTTCTCAGGAGATCATAAGCTGTGTTTTCATGACACACAGGCATGGAGATAAACAATCATTGGAACACTGTTATAGAGTCTGGGTATAGATATGAATCACTAAATGCAAGCAATACACTTTGTTTCTTTTGTGTTGTTAAAGGAATAAAACTATTTTGAAGTTACTTGCTTTTTAGTGTGAAGATTACAACGCATTGTTTTCAGATGAAAGTTCATACTGATCTTAAAAAACCAAGTTCCATGCAGTAACATTATACTGAAAAAGAACAGGTTATTATGCAAAGCAGGAATGTACATTTTACACCATTCTCTACTCTGACTATAGTCTGATGCCTCATGCTGTTGTGTTTTTTATGATGTAAGTATTTAGTAACGGTGTATGAGAAGTAAAGCTACATGGCAGAAAAATGAATTATTTTACTGCATTTACCAACCGGCTTTCAACTTACTCATTATAAAATCCCTCTGCTCCTTACTCCTACAGTAGAGAGGTTTAGCAAAACTGTTTACTGAGATGGCTTCATATAGCAAAAACATTCAGATTTCTACTAAACAATGCCTGTTCTGTTGCTTGTTTTCAGAATTTCGCAGCACTAATGGTCCTGTTTATGCCAAGATTAATAACCAACAGTTGTAAATATATTTCAAACAACTGGAGGCTGAAGAGGAAACAGATCATATCAATAGATTTGTTTGTGAACAGACTTCAATGCAACCATTGTGCATGGATTACAATTCAGAGGTCACGTTTTTTTATTAGTTATGTTTTGGAAACCATAAATAATGGATTCATTTTAAAGAATTACATGAATTGACCAAATCCACATAATGCTCTAGAAGTTTCGTCCAAGTGACTAGCATGCATGTTTTCTCTTTTCTGCCTCTTAAAACTCAAGAGCTGCTGCTTCTCATCCAGATTTCCATCACTGGATTTTATTTTCCTCTCCATCTACTTCCTGACTCTTACCCTTAATGACACTTCTATATCTGTTTATTTCTGAAATCATGTTTTCTAACTCTTGCTTTGGTGCTTTCTTTTAATTTCCCAGCTGTGCTAGAAGCTTGTAAAGTCACCATACAGACTCTAACCAAACCTGCATTCAAACAATCTCCTTATTTTGAGCTCATTTAAATACACAAAATTAAAATGAGAACAAGTATATTGTATCTCTTGTAAGTCTACAAGAAACAGCATTCTCCAAAAATCGTATTTCTATGGAGGAAAACTATCCACATATCTTCCACTTATGATGCTTTTCCATTTCATAATTATTTTTAATATCATTCTTACTGATTAAGAAGCCTTAAAAATTGGAGTTGTAACAATGTTATCAAGTGTTTCTTTGCAAATCGTTTATTTCTTGATTTACAGATATAAACTTTGTTTACAATTAAGCACAGCTAATTTTTTCTTTATTGATCTACACCTGAGCCTATAAGTTTCTGTCCACATGTGTAAATGCCTTAACTTTCTCTACTGTATCATTTTAGCATTCCAGTGAAAAAAAAAGCTAAAGAAATGGCAAAATACAGTTTGATTGTTAGAAGAAAATATGCTTTCAGAGAAGGCTGCACCTCCAGTTTCAGTTGCAGCAATTATATTAAAGGTCTAAGAACTAGATGTTCTGTAGATGTCTGTAGAATTTAGACAGTATAACCACATCATTTTTAGGTTATCATTTCCTATGTTGGATTCCACTTTGTTTCATCTAAAAATAATAATCAAATGGCATTTTCCCACATTACCTGTATATATACTAAATTCAGTAATCTGACGTGTCAATTTGAGATAATGAAACAAGACACCACTTGTATAACATAGGAAAGTTTCTCATAAAAATGTCCAGGCTTAGGCACATATGTCAATATTTTGCAAACCAGATAAAACCATCCTGATTATGGAAGTACAAGCAGTCACTTGTCTCATTAATACCCAGAGAATCTAAATGCACTATGACTTTGTTTTTAAAAATCAATTCATTTGTATGAAGAAGTCTAAAAAAAATTTACATGCCAAACTTACAGCTACTTAATATGAAAGCAGATCTTAACATACCAATTAAGTGTCTAAATTCTGGAATATGATGACAGGTTTGAAAAACAAAGAGCCATGTAAAGTTGGCCATACTTGTAAACTCCTTTTCCTGTAATCATGTCCATATGCCAGACATCAAAGTATGACATCTTCCACTGATACTTTGCAGTTAAGATGTACTTTCACTGATGCCAAGCTCTGACTTTGGGTCACAATTACAGCCCATTTTTGCTACACGATTAAACCAAGAAATCCCACAACCTCTAAAAATCAACTGACCTTTCAGTATTGAAGTTGGAATGAGAAAATTCAAAAATCCCATGAGTCTGAGCTGAGATTAGTTGTTGGATTTAAACAGCTGAAGGGGGGAAGGGAGACATATCTGAAGGAAGTATATTGAGAGCAGCAGGACTCCCTTTAGGAGAGAAACAAAGAACAGTTAGTAAAAGGAAGCAGGATAAATAATGTGAAAAGAACAGTGTCTGTAAAATGAAAAGGGGATAAAAAGAGAGAGCAGTAATAAGTCTTAATAGAAAGTGGAACAGAAAAGGCAAAGGGAAGCAAAGGAGTGGAACCGGTGATGCTCCAATACTTCATGTAAAGTTTTACCTCTAAAACTGTAATTATTTGCCTCTCTTTAAAGTTTAAAACACTCTGAGAAGTATGTTATTACAGAATAAACTGACATGGGGGATTTGGGAGTCTCGTATAAGGCCGGGATAAAGAGTCACTCAAACTAGTAACAGCGAGTTCCTCAAGTGTTCTGGACACAGCTATGTTGACACAGGTACAGTCTCCAAAACCTGCAATTGGACAGGACACAACAATAACACAAAATGCAAAGGATGGCAGGTAGTGGTACTGGTACTTTAGTCAGCATTACATTTATGCATTTCTCATGCAATGAATCTTCCAATATTAATGACATTTCAAATTTATACTGCAGTGTCAATCAGCTTCTTAAGACCAGACAGGTATCAAGCACTGTTCCAAGCATTAAATCAAGCACAGCTTCAGGCTCTAAATACATGACACCTGTTTGGAAGCACTTAGAAGAAAAAAAAAGATTTATTTTCTAAAAACTAGATGCAAGCACTAGTTCTAGGGAAGTAGCCACCTTCCTGCTAAAGCATGAGACTAAGATCCAAAATATGTACAGCCACTGAGTGTGAGGATCATCCAGAACTTAAGTCTTGATAATTGCATCCTTGCATAACAAAATTTGTATTGCAGTTTCAGCTTGATATAACATGTTTTTATTTTATTTCCTAAGCAATGATGTGAAGGTTTCCACACTTTTGCAGTTTACATCTTCTGCCACTCATTGGTTGGGAGTTAGTCTGGCTAATAAGAGTTGACTTGTCACCAAGGAAAGAAATTTTAGAACCAGAGTATCTTCATACTGGATAAGAGACAACCCAGTAGGAAAAGCTTGTGCATTACCTATATGGCAGGTGCAAAATAAAAACCTATTTAAGTAATTCCACTATTCACCAAGCAGTATTATTGAAAAGTTATCATTATTACACACAAAAAAAAAAAGTATAATTTCCATGTACCTTTATGTGAGACAAACATTATATTTTACTTTATTAATTAGTTCTGTAATACTGCTAAACAGCTAGAAATTGTATAAAATTAGTATTGCACGTCCTTCATAGACCTGACTAATTCTTGAAAAAGAAGTCCTAGGACCAAATCCTAACCAAATGGCTACAAAAGGCTCTCATCTACTTTTCTTCCATGATGGAAAAAATTCAGACACTATTTGCAAAAGTTAGGAAAAGTTTATGGTCATTGGGGTCAGAGCAAATTGCCAACCAACCAAACTCTGTCTGTGGAAAGAACGTAGTTATCGTGGGAACTATTGGAATCCGCAAGTTGCATTTGTGCTCAGAGAGAAACTATTATCACTCCATTTATTTAGTTTACTTCCTCAGACATTTCTAGGACAACTTATTTCTAGAAATGCTCCCTCACTACAAACTATGCACTACAAGGTGGAATATAAATGTTGAGCTTATGCAAACAGAAATTGTAATCACGGTCATCTCACTATCATTGCCTTTTTGAAACAAATGAATCATTATTGCATAATTTCCGCTGAAGATAACAGGAAGTCTTGATCCTTACTTCAACACTGGATTTGGTTCAATGGCTTATTTCATCTTCTTATAAAACACTATCATCATCTAGTGGTATATTTTGCTACTATGCAAACTGCATGTTATGAAGATGAAAGCATTTCATTTGCTTAGCATTAAACATTTAGAATAAGATATAGATTTATCATCTTGCAGTTATGCCAAACTATGTGGGAGCGGGGGTGGAAAATGAAGTAACATGAAATAAACTTGACAGAACTGTTGCGGATTTTGAGAACAAACAACATGCCGACATTTTACATGACGGAAATTTGAATAAATTTCTGTCCAAAAGTGAAGACAGACTAAAAAAACACAGCTTGAGGATGCTTCATATCCTCATTCATATTATTCATAAAGTATAAATGGACATCCGCAAATATTTTGAAGAAAAACCTCAGAGTTTTTTCAAACAAAAATATTTTTCACACTGTTTCTCTTATAATTTCAGGGGGGAAAAAAAAATCCCATTTACAAAAGTCCACTATTTATTCTGAATATGCAACCAGAATCTACATAAAGAAGTTGTTGACTTACGTGGTAACTTTTCAGTCTAACAAAATCGACTTTCATGGAGATGAACCTTTCTGAATTTCTGCTGAGATTTTTAATGTGCTCCACAAGGTCAGCACAGAACTTGTAGCCACCTTTGAGGACACAGAGAACCACAATATCATTGTCTCCAATGTCTTGCATAATATCTTTGGCCAATCGTTCTGTCCTGGGGCAAAAAAAATTAAAGGTAAAATAACATTAGATGCAGATCCTTTTAAGTTCATGGTATGTTTTCCACGTGGTTACAAAGAAACACTATAGTGAGTATATAACTTGAGTGACAGTCTGTTTAAGTGTCTTGACTTGACTTGACTGGGTTTGAATCAAGTTCACAGTAGGTAGATATAAAGCGATGGATGCAAGATGCAAAGCATGTGAATCAAACTGGTTAACCTTAAATGTATAAATTCCCCAGTTACAGAAAAGGGAGTAACACATCTCAGCATATGTTGAATTCATAAGCATTTCAGAGACTCTGGAGTAAAGAATGCAACTTCGCCTTCAGTTTTACCTCACAGGAAATATCAATATAAAATTTGCCTTTACAATCTCCTAACTTGCTATGTTAGTTACTACCCAAGAACAATAAATTAAGTGAAAGATAGGGAAGCAAATTATGAGAAGTATTTCATGCTGATAGGCTTTGGAAGACACTAGCCCTACAATTTTAACAAAAAATACACAGAAATTCTATAGAGAAATAGAACATCAATCAATATTTTATAAAGAGTGTACATTATCGCTATTTCATACAACAAAAAAGAACAGTGCAAAGAGCTTAAGTGATTTGTTCAGGATCACACACATGAGAATAATCAAGGTTATGTTCCAAGGAACCCAGAATTGCAGGGTTCCCACTTCTGTCTTCTCTTTGATAATTCTGCATTGCAAACACAATGTGGCAGATGACTGAAACCAAAAGATATACATTTCTGCCATATCATAGTACATAAGTTTTCAAGATAAAAATAATAAACATGAACGCTTATCTTAAGTAGCTTTGCTTTCTAAAGAACATGGTAGATGGCAATTCTAGACCTAAAACGGAGTACCAGGTCATTTCTAGATGTAAAGCAGGTATCAACAGAAAACTGAACAATGTCATTTGACGTTTTGAGGAAAAACAGCTCAGTGCATTGTTTTCTGGGAACACTTTCACTGGAAATGTCTTTGATAGCTCTCTGAATTAGATTAGTCATTTCAGTGAGAGTGGACTTCTTGACAGGATGCAATTTATTAAATAATCCTATAACATCCCATGTCTTTCATGATTACATTTTTCGTATTTTTTTTTCTATACACATTGCAATATAGGAATCCATTTGCCACATTGAACTTTAGTGAAGTCTACACATGTGGACATACCAGAGAAGAATAAGCTCTAAATTGCAGATAACACACTAGTTATGAGCAAAAGCTGTTGCTTCATTTTCACATCTTTGTATTTGTAATGTCCAAGTAAATTCCACACTGCAGTAATTAGTATTTTTTTTATTTCAAAAATAGAAAATATCATTAGATCATCTTGTTTGACCTCAAATATATAATTCCTTTTACCGATGTAAGAACAAAGATTAATAAAAGACTTTCACTTACTTTACTGAAGATTAGTAAAACAGTTTTTCATCATTTTTTATCAAGTCTGAGAATAATGGGGAAAAATTCTCATTAAGAAGAAACATTTGTCTTGTGATTTTCATTTTTTTATATTGTTCCTCTGATTGTTTGAGGAGCTAAAATTTAAAAAAAAAATCCAGCATAGACAAAAATGTACTTATTTCAATTTCTAAACAAAAACATACTATTTTTTTAACCTGTATTTAATTGTTACCAATGGACAAGAGAATTTTCTCAAGTGCTGAGCCTTCTTCCTACATGAAAATTATGTATGATCACAATATATTCAGTTCTGTGTCCTTTTCCGTTAGAACAGAATCAGTCTTTTCAGCCAGAGTAAGAAAAAATAGTGGTGTTCATTCTGCTGGAGTACAAAACCAACACTGGAGTTCAGTGCTTACTTCAAACAAATTTATATTGAATTCTATGAGAACTGAAGTTGTAACATACTTATTTAAAACAGAGGAATTAAAAGTCAGTTGACTCTAACCAAAGAGATGAAAAATTCAACACAATGGTAACTGAAAAGGCAATGAAAGAAAGCTTGTGTTTAAAAACAAACACAGGAGTCATAACTCTTCCTTATGATGGATGTTTACAATCTTCTTTCAAGGAGTTCCAACAATTTCAGTACTTGCAACTGGCTGTTTAAATGTGGTAGGCAGAAAGCTGCAGGTTGAAAAGGTCCCATGAAATTCCATTCAGATATTCCCAATCACTACAGCTGAAAATGACTATTTCCATTTTGTAACTTTTTCATAAGGTTTTTAACAGCACTTCAAAATAGTAACTGAACATGAACACTGAGCTGGACTACCACAAATACAAAAGCACCATCAAATGCCTACACTGATAGGACATGGGAAATACTACAAGGTAAGGAATGAGGGATGATCGAGCTTTCCAACTGCCACCCTCCAAACATGGGGACCCAAACAGTCCACGACACACTTTTCAGTCGTGCTCAATGGCAGAAGTCAATGGTGTAGTCGGGAACCATTAGGTTAATTGGCATTAATGACTCGTACTAGGGAGTTGCCGAAGTTATACATAATTGAACGTAGCTTTTTCTCCTTTTTAAGTTAAAAACACAGGATGGTCAGAGTGCAAGTGGGACATTGGAGTATAATTATATACAAAGATTTGTACCTGCCCTTTCGTCTTCAGTTCAGCTCTCTTGTAGTTTACATTCCAATGCCAATTTCACTATATGATCACACTTTCCTTTTTGTGGGACCTCTGTCTCATTCAATGCCCAAATCAGAAATTAGGTGAAATAAATTAGACAGGGAGTTGCAAAGGCAACTACAAGTCTAGCATTTCCAAACCTTCAAGCATTTTTTTACTTTCCAAATTAAATAAATAAAAGTATTTTTATAATGGCTAATATAATATTTTAAGACAAATGTTATATGCATACTGTCTGTGGATGACAGGCTTCATAAAAAAGAATAATACTACTGACCAAAGAATTTATCTAGTAACATTCAAACTACACATACCTGTCAACAATAATGCCATGAGGTATGAGCACATATTCCAGATCTCCGTAGTAGTGCTGAGGGTAAGTGAACAAATCCAGGCTGTATCCGGGCCAATTGTCTGAAATCTGAATATTAAACAGTACTGTTAAGAATACTTCATGGTGTTCGACAATATGTAACTGATATAAAATCAGTGTTCTAGTACACTCTATTGACTGAATTAATTATATGACATACTCTCTTCCAGTTATAATTTACTTTTTCACTTTTCCTATTAGTAATTTTGCTTCTCGGTACATCTCAGAAATCAAATGCTATGTTTTTTTCCCCACAGAACGTGAGAAATTTCACCTGAAACTGCAAACAACTAGATGGAAAGAGGAAATATTTGATACTAAACTAGTGGCAAGTCTAAGTTTCTTACTACTTTCAAACTCGAAATGCAAATGTAAGATTACCAGTAAGGAGGGATTCTCCAATGGGAGATTCAGACAGTGGGATTAAAAGTCCTAAAATCATACATTCTACATTTCTGGTTTAGAGGTATTTTAAAGTCACACATAAATAAATATTCTACAGATGAAACAGCACATAGGGATAATGAATTATGTTGTTCATGGATGGTATCTGTACAATCAGTGGAAGACTGTACTTCTTTCCAAAGGCGAGGTTCTTAATTTAGGCAAATCATCAAACATTAAGTGATTACAAAATGTCCGCATCTCACCTCACTATCAGCTAGTCTGTAAATCCATACATTTACAGAAAAAAAGTATTTTACAGATTTAATATATGTTAGTTTCATGCGCATCAGAATACAACAATTAGGAGATCCCACAGCATACAGTGGCAGTAAAGATTAAGTAGGGCAAAAATCAGCCAACCGGTAAAGACTTCAGAAAGCTATGAAGACACAAAGTCATCGGTAGAAGAACAAAAAAAACTCCAAATGAGCAATTATTACAATTCCTTATGAAAGACAAGAACTGAGGTTCACAAGATATCTTGGAATCATTACAAAGCTTTGTTTTGATATTGGTTCAGGCTAAAAAGTGACCCTAATAGGTTTTATTCACAATCATGTTCCTCAAGTCACATATTGTCTTTCTTCTTTCTACAGCTTGGCCACGTGAACCTTGACTAGAAGGATAAATGGCGAGAAACTTGCCTTTGTGAAGTGCATGACTTAACGGCATTTCTGCTATATAGCCTTTAAAGGACCACCACTGAAACTAACCTCTGCTTACAATTTCATGTAGTAGAGCAATAAAACATGTCTCAAAAATATCTAGGCTATCACAACATATTTGATGTTGAGCTGTTCCTCCACATTTAGTCTTCTTGAACTTAGGCATAGCCCTGCCCCACTCTGTACTGAAACACTGTTGTGCCTCCTGGATTTTTATTTGGTTGGGGTTTTTTTGCATATTCATTGACAGCTACAGACACCTCGACTGTCATGTTTTCTTAAATCTGCCCAACAGTTTCTGTATAAAAAAAAAGTTATGTGTTGGTAACTACTACTGAACGTTTGCCCATAAAGAGCATGACTGGGAGATCACTGGAATCAATGAAAGCTTTTCCCCTGACTTACACAAGCCTTGAAAGTACACAAAAGAAAAAAGTTACTTAGTTATGTTCCTCATTTCCATAGAAACAGGAGATTATAAATATCCTCTTTGGCGAGATTTTTAATTAGAGGCAAATCTTGCTCCAAAAACACTGCTGCAGAAGGTCTGGGAAGTATCTTTTCCCATCTTCATTTTCAGTACATAGGGGTGGCTGACACCTTTTAAACATTTTGTAGCAATGAACTGTCTGGCATGGTTTTGTTCAAAAACATTTTAACATAAAATGAAACAATTTCAGATAGTGCTTCAAATTGCATAAGTACTATAAACACCCACTAAGAACCTTTGTCAGTCCTGTTTATGCATTCTGGTCAAATTGCATGTTTTTAGTGTGATGCAGAAGATCAAACTAAATGGATGGAAACTACTTCAGAATTCATATGAGCCAATAGCTTTTACTTAGGTTACAATAAGTCCTTTACGAAATGGGATCAGGATGAAATTTTGATTCTCCTATCTATTCTTCTGGTTCTCTTGAATAGAAGAACGTAAACTGCATCACTTTGCAATAATACAGAAGTTCTCATTTACAAGTGCTCACTGGCATTTGACAAATAAGATTAAATTCACATGTACTTTCTAATTAATCATTTTTCTAATATAATAAGGCTATTTCATATTCTTCTTTCTTTTAAACAGGCACTTCCCAACAATAAGGCTTAGATAGTATCATTTATCCTAAAGGTATTCACAGTGTTATGCTATAGGACAACTTTCAAGTAACTGTAATTTTTTATGAGTATTCTGCTTGTGAATTTAAAAAAAAATAATTGCAATTATCCTCAGTTTAATAGCTAAGCATCAAAAAATATCCGCCCCAAATTAAACTCAACTTCTATTTCCTTCTGGCTTTAGGCCTTGAAAATATGAAGGAAACATTTGTGATTGTTTCAATAAAAAGACAGTATTCAACTGGATAAATAAATACATATACTAAATATATTGCCACATAAATGTGTAAAAAAAGTCCTACAGTGAAAGAAAGAGCTATTTTTAAAGTTCAGGCTTGGCATATTCACGCAGCCCAGCAAAAATTCTTCAGTAGGTCATTAAAAAGTTGATGTGAATGTATACAAAAAGGAATACAAATACATGGCAATACCAAAAGCGTTCCTTTGAGATGTAAGAGAGAAGCTGGAGACAGTCAGTTGGAACACCTTTGGAAGAACATTGCTAGCTTTGCTGTCTGGCAAAGTGGGTACATGTGAGGTTTGGGCACAGTACTCCCTTCAAGGCAACAACAATCTGGATTCTGCTTCATTATAAAATAAGGGAGAGAGCATCAAGCAAAGTCTATCTTCCGTCAACTTAAATCATACTGCACTGGCCTTACTTTTGGTTATTTTTTGGGGCGGTTGGGGAGTACATGCACACATTTGTGTGTAGCAAGCATAAGAAATGGAATCAGTACAGCAGAACGTGGTGCTGAGCATTCACCTCCTCCTTGGCAATACCCTCGTGTTGCTTTGGCGCTAAACACAGTCACCCACTTTAAAAATGTCATTTATCACACAGGTGTCAGGCGAGGTGGTTGACGCACGGTGGCTTCAGAGAGAGCTGGAACATGCAGCGATGGGTTTCTTTGGAAGGGGGACGGAGGGGACGCTGGCGTGGGGAGGGTGTAAGCTGGCCTGCACCGGGCCCCAGCTCTGGGCCACCTTCTGGGCAGCTGCTCTCCAACTCGGTTACGACCCCGATGCCACAGTAAAATAAGAACATACTCAAGGGGGTGGCAGTGAGGGTATCTGCTTCACTGGAGAGTCTGGTTTGTCCCTCAGAATCAGGAGCATATTCATTCATTTTTGCATAACTCATTCAGCCCCACAGGTACTCAAAACGCACGGCCAAAGTTCAGCCTTTTTCCCACCACAGAAGAATACGGGGCAGCCTAACCGGAGCTTTTACAGCGCTCCCAGACCCTCAGAGGCCTCTAAGCATTTCGGTGGGAGCCAGATGCGCCGGGATCCCCGGGGATCCCCATCTCAGTTACTCAAATTATTAA
>NW_009648894.1:4165109-4187874 GCF_000708025.1 Charadrius vociferus
GGCCGGAGACCGTCTGGGTGGTGGGAGGGTTTGGACAGAGCTCGGTGAGAGGCCTGGGCTGAATAACTTAGAGGGTAAGATTAAGCTGGTGTGGCTTTAACTGACATTTTAACACGGTTTTACTTATACTCTAGGGAGAAAAAAGGATGCTAGAAAGCAGACTTCCGATAGTTGACTAATCTTGCTTTCCATCCTTGCTGACTTCATAGAATCATGGGCTGGTTTAGATTGGAAGGGACCTTGAAGATCATCGAATTCCAACCCCAGTGCCGCAGACAGGGACACCTCCCACTGGACCAGGTTGCCCAAGGCCATGTCCAGCCTGGCCTTGAACACCTCCAGGGATGGGGCCTCAACAACTTCTCTGAGCAACCTGTGCCAGTGCCTCACCACCCTCAAAGTGAAAAATTTCTTCCTAATATTTAATCTAAATCTACCTTCTTCCAGCTTGAAGCCATTCTCCCTTGTCCTATCACTACATGCCCTTGTAAAAAGTCCTTCCCCAGCTCTCCTCTAGGCCCTCTTTAGGTACTGGACTTCTGAACTGGTACTCCTTTTCCCCCACCACTGTCTACACGCTGGAGCAATCTATGTCTTCCCAGTGCCTTCAGCCCACCGCTATGTTGTTCATGCTGTCTGTCTGGTAGAAAGAAAACAGATCAGGAACCATGCAGCCTTCTGCCACCCTCCTTCCAATTCTGTTAGAATTATTATTAGTATTTTGCTTTCACAGATGAGAAGGAGCTTGTTTCTTCTCTTGGGTTGGTCTGATCATTGTTTGCCTTTATATTTGCATATAATTAGTTCAAATTTGGACTAGCTCTATCCTTTTTATATCCTATCTTTTGAGGAAAATGCTAACAGCCTCTCAGTCCACTGTGGGTAAAATTACAGTTTTTTGCTTTCTTAAAAGTGAAAGTTGGTTATGATTTATGGTATTTATCTGTTAAATGTACCATGGGTAGAATTCTGCTATTCCTATGCTAGAACTTATTAAAGGAAAAAAAGTTGCTTCTAGGGGAGACCTGGGCATAATGAAATATGCTTAGTGATACCTAAGGGGCTCTTACCAACCAAGTAGGAAGACATTTCAATGTGGTGCACCACTTTCTAGAATGTAGCAATTGAGACTTGTAGGTCACAAGTCATAACAGATGAATCCAGAGAACGCTATGGGTGTGCCTATACTAGGAGTGTGGTGTCCAACGTGGGCTGCTTTTTAAGTGCATTCTGTAAGTGCACTTACATTAGAACTAGTTGGATAATTAATAGCTTAGGAATCTGGTGTTAAGGCTTCTATAAATGAATCACCAATTAAAGTTGCATAAGTATGAAAGCAATTGAAAATTATCTTGTGATAAATGCTTTGTTTCTTATATGAAGCCAGATCTGTTTGGGTTTTGGTAGGTTAAGGAAGTGCTCTTAGAAGAACTATTGCTACAATTGACAAGACCATCTGAAAGAAGAGAGGACCAGGTTTACAAAGTGACAGAGGCCAACTCCGGAATATGTCTGCCTTGGAAGTGATGCCTGCATATGAAGACTGAGGTATGCTGGAAAAAAAAGTTCCTGTTCATAGTGCTTTAAATTAAACTTCATAAAAAGTAGTGCATATGATAAACAGCATATACAGATTTGTACAAACCTACATAAAGTAAATAAAAATATTTTTGTAAAATATATAGGACATTTTCATAATGGACAAAATCCCTGAATAGTTTTGCATTTCAATTGCATGTCAACATTTCATAAAACTATGGAGAAAAAAACATCTAATGTTTCACCTAAACTTTGGGATTAAATGCTGCTGATTTGTACCCACAAGCACTTTTCAAGATTTGAAGATTCTTCTTGCTTGGAGGTAGGCAAAAACCCCTTCTAAAGCCCACATTCACTCTAAAGCTAATGCGATCTGAGTGAGTTACCACCGCATTACAGATAAAGCTGCTGTTGCATAAACATCACAGAATTGGGCTCTATAGTGCTTAACCTTTTTGGATTTCAGCTAAAATCTCAGATGACTTTTGCCACTGCTGTATGAGTACTGGTTTCTTCTACCTTTTGGACTCATTGGGTTACTATTACAGCATTTCCTGTCTTTTTCAACCACGTTCTTTATCAGACTACTGGAATACAACCCCAGACAGAAGCTTGACGATTTGGAAAAGATTAAACATGAACAACATACTAAAAAATAAATTCCTCTGGCATTGTGCTGAAAAATTTAAGCAGGAAATGTTTGTTCTTCCCGTCAAGGTTGGACGACTGCGTTTTGTCAAGTCTTCCTTTTGGTATTCTTCTCTTCCAGCAATTTTACAGGGCTCACTTAAGGACTGTAATAAAGTGTCATGTCTCACTAATAACAATAAATAAGAATATGGAAATGAAAAACTAGATAAATTTCGCTGGGTACAGTTAGGAGGGAAGTGCTACTAGGTGGATATGAAGCTGCTAAGGATTTTGCTGTGGAAGTACAGCACTTACTCAATGTTTACCTTGTTTTTTACAGTATGAACTGGTATAGAATGGATGAATTTTTGGAGTAGATTTTCAAAATCTTTTTTAATTAGGGCCAAAATATGATTATTTAAAACATGATATCAGGTCAGGGTCTTAACTGTGAAAAAGACTGTAAGCATTCTGAAAAACTTTCCTATTATCTTTGTTTAGCTGTTTGCTTATAAACTAAAAATAGGAGGAGAACAATAAACACTTTTAGATATACAACCATGGGAAATGATCAAAGGGGGAAAGAACAAAGAAAATAGGGTAGATCATACTTAGAAGTAGATCTGGGTAGGTCTGGACACAGCCAAATACATAAATGAGCAGATGGAAGAAGCGACACACAGAGAAACAAAGCAGAGTTAGGACTTACATGCAAATCCCTTGTGAATGTATTTATATCTTGGGCCTTTACAGAACAAACTTTATAATTTCAGTTACACATCTTTCCCTCTCTTGCCTTGTTACTGATAAAAGGGGGACATGAAGTATCAACCCTTTCACAACTCTAATGTAAAGAAATACTGAAAATAGAAGGCTGGGGGCAGGGATATATCAAGAAAGCTGTTCAAGACAAACACTATCACAGAATTATCTGTTATCTTCTGCAAATCCATTATGTATTCTCCTCCCAAGAAGTTATAACTAACATTTGACAACTCAGTTTAATATGTAAACACCAAAAATAGACAAGAAAAGCGTGAAAATCCAGAATATTTCAAGAGGTATGGCTTAGCTAGGTAGGAGCTTGCCAATTAGAGGGTGAAGTAAGAGCTCTTATTCTGGTTCTGCCTGTTGCTGCCGCTGTTATGTGAACAACAGAACTGTAAACAATCTTATCAAGCATAAACCTGCATTTCTTAGTGGTTACAAGGTAAGCAAACACCCACAGTTGTTGCAGAGAAAGACATTTTTGGGTAAAATGGTCACTAAAGAGAATATTAAAAACAGAAGTCTAATAGATACAGTACTTTAGGGCATGTTGAAAGCAATTCTAAATTTCTTTCATATCCAGCTTTAATATATTGCAGAATTTTGAGTTCTTTTGCATTACCTGAGGCAGTTACCCAGTCCATAGCGTGGTTGCTGGAGACCTTGAGTGTAGCAGAACATATTTACCAGACAGTGTTACAGACATCTGGGAGAGTATGAAGCAGTTTTTCAAACCATTCCCTGACACCCAAGAACCTAGAGGACCGTAGGAAAAGCTGCCCAATTAGGCAGGGCTAGGTAGCATCCTACAACGTACTTTGTCACTACTGTGCTACAGCAGGTGATGGAGGGGCACTGCAGGTTGGAACCTAGCTTCTGTCCACCTTCAATTTCAGCAGAATTAGCACCTCAGGGAACTGGAAAGTTCAGTTTGAAAGCAATTGCAGCATCTAATATCCACAAGGGAAACGCAGAGCATTTAGCTATGACAGTTAACCTGTACTGAGTTTGTGAGACTGACATAAGCTTTGAAAATTAACTACAGTAATTTTGATATCAAGAAAATGGCTAAAAGCTGCCATTCAAGATGTTAGTCTGGTTTTTAATTTTTTATGATCTTTAAATCAGTGCTAGGCACTGCTTGACAGAATTCTGGGCTTTGACTTATTTGGTCCATGATAAACATCTTTAATACAAAACTACGTTTTTGTTTGTTATTAATCTCACTGTGCCAGACTAGAGCAGAGAGCTTCACTTTGCAATTTCCTGGCTCCTGAAGATACTCTTCCTGATTTTCAGGTTCATGTTATTAACACAGAGTTCTTTATAGCTGAAATAAATGCAAACAAAAATTTCCTTTTGTCCTTTAGTACTAGAATAAACTTTATTTCCCTCATAATATTATGCAAATATTTCCCCGAACCAGCTATTGAGAAGTATTGATGTTTGAATGATAAAGCATTATTTTCAAAAACTGCTGCTCACATCATATCGTATGACAAATTCGTCACACGCAGCCATGAAAACTAGTCAGGGAATTGTAAATATATAGTGGGTCACAGCCATTGTTATTTAACTGCTAAGAGTTTGTTTTCTTTTTAAAGGAGTTGTATGCTTGGTTTCATCTGTCTTTTCACTTTTTTTTTTTTTTAATAAACTACAGCAAATTTGGGAAAATCTGCAAAACAAAAGAATTCTGAGTGTTTTAAACAAGTAAACCAGTAACAGTTTAAGGACTTTTTTTTTTTTTTTTCCAAAATAGCTCAGTCTTTGATGTGATTCTGTATACTTCACAGCTTGCCTAGAATAAACAGTGCAGTAACAAAAGCGTATTGAAAAGCAGAACCTGGTCCAGCAAGTTCTCCTTTAGCGTAGGCATGCTAAATGTTCATGGCCAGCCAACCCCCGAGCTCTCTTGCTGCACAGAATGACCTGCTCCCTGAGGGCACTGGAATGCTGGATTTAGACCATTTGCTAATTTTATGGTTTGTGTAAAAGACAGACCATTCTCTTGAGCAAACAGAAAAACCTGCCTGTTTCCTCATTGTGCAGTGCTTGGGGCCACATGTTGAACACTACTGAATTTTTTTCCCTGAAGAGAGAATTACTACACTGCCTCCTCAGCTTTAATACAGCCCTCAAAGCAACACGGGAACAGTTCTAGAGATACTTGTCTTTCTTTACAGCAGCTCTGGGAATTAGAGGATTGAGTCACCTGAATTGCCCATATGAGGGCTGTCACCTAGCAAGAGTTAATTAAACATTAATTTCATTAATTTTGAGTGACCAGTTTGAGACAATAGCTTTCATACTATTATATAGTGCTGTCTAGGTTCAAAGCATAGCTTTTGACTTCAGGCCTACATTTTCCGTATTTAAAACATATGGGCTCAAATTGCAGAAGTCAGGAACCCCCAAAATGAGAAATGCAGTATTAATGGGTACCAGTGAAAAAGCCAGGTATAAGTCATTTACCATTGCATTTCAAAAACATCCTGTGACAAAGACATGAATAAATCATGCTGCTCCAGGGAATAAGATAAGTGCTTTAAATCTCATTTCTCTTCCTTCAACTCTTACTTTCCAGTTGCTGAAACAAATGAGATGGGGGTTCTTGGAAAACAGATCCTTTTAGTAAACAACTTGAATCTTTTCCCTTTACTGCATCATCTTAATGCATCCCCAGATGATCATATTTATTATTATTATTATAAGCACATAGGAGCTCTGCTTACAGACAAAAATTTTATTGTGCCAGACACTAAGCAAAGAGAGAAAAAGATGATCCACACGACAGATAACTTACAGTCTAAGCCTAAAACAAGAAACAACTGGCTGCAGTGCCAGGAGAGTTCAAGGAAACTGCACAGGTCAGCAAGATAAGCCCTAATCTCAGCTCACCAGCAGCTTGGCTGTTGTTAAGTTTTTGGTAGGCACCATTGCAAAGAACATTTGAGGAAGGATTTGAAGACAAAGTTATTCCAGTGTTTGCATGTTTGTGTGAATTTCTCCATACTGTGGAGTCAATGTGGAAGCAGGCATGGAATAAAGAATTAACAGCACAGGCTAGTCCTGTGACTGAACAGACGTTCATCCTCATAGCAGCATCAACAAGACCAGCTGACATGAATGTAGTCTACTATTTGGCTATGCCTGCTCGTCTACAACCATCTTTTGGAGGTATAGTCTAGAAAAAAAAAAGTATTTTTTTTTTATATCTTGATGAAATGGCAGTCACATTTACCTCAGCACCCTTTAAACAGTACAGAAAAAAAAACACAAACAAGAAACTCATCTCACCTTGGATTCCTACCGTAATGCCACTTCTTAGCCTGGAGGATGAAAGCCCTGAATTTACTCACATTTTGTTTACTTAACATTGCATAACAGAAAGGCACTGGAGCAAGATCGAGGCAGAGTGAAAAAAACCCCAAACAATCAGCATTCAGCAGTCAAGTATACACCGCTACCTTGGATGTCCGCTCAGGGGGAGAAAGGGCCAGTCCTCCTGAACTTCATCAGGCTCAACAGGCCTCTAGTTACTGGGGTGGGCGATCCTCATCAGCTGCAGAGCTCAGCAGCTGGCTTCCCTGGCTATGGGAAATGTCAGGCAACCTTAATAATAGGTTTTGCCACCTGTCTCTCTTGTAATTATATTCTTAATATTACAGGCATCATGAAGCTGAGGATGAAAGCGTTGACTAGGACTCGCATTTATACAGGACTCCCATTGATCTGCATATATGTGAAGTTTTCTTATCTGAAAGATGTCTGCCTTCATTAGGGCTGAAATGTTCAGATATGTTGCTTTCCCTGAACCCTATGCCAGTGAAAGGGCTAGATTTTAGCTTCGTGGGGCCAATTTAAAAAAAAATATATATATACAAAGGGCGAGAATGTGCCCTCCTATAATAAAACCCACATACAGGGAATAAGGAAAATGAAATTTGTGAAGAATTTCTCCCGTGCTATTTCTCCCACAGAATTTTCCTCTTACTGTTCGTGAGGGGAATGAGGTTACCCCTCTGCAAGGAAGATTTTGAGGAACTGTCCCAGACATAGTCCCCAGGAACGCATGCAGAGCCCAAAAAACCACCATGCTTTGAGACCAGCCACATGGAGCCCACATGCTCCTGTCAGGTCTGATGCTCGCTCGAGGCAGCTCTATCGGAGCCATACAATCAGGAACTCCCTGTGTTTGTGACGATGCCATATCTGATCCCTTCCTTCCTGGATATAAATAGTTTCATTCTGAAGAACAGACAGTGAGATATTTATCATAATTTCATGTTGCTATTTTTAAAAAATAGATACACAGTTTTGTCATGCACAACTTCCAACAGGAAATATTTTCAGTTTGTGGCAACATAACTCTTACTGACCAATGAAGCATTCATACCCCATTTAGCATATATTTTGAGATGGTTATCCAATTAATATGGACCATTTAAAAATGCCAGGTTGATAGAGTAATTATGAAGTACTAGAAGCATTTTGATTATTTTCTTATTATTTCATTGATTATCAGTAACAGACCAGTGAATTTAGAGAACACTTCAACTGCTAATGTTACTTCTTAGCCTGTGGACAGACTTGCTTCTGTTAACATTTAATGTCTTTTATGAAGGTACAATTCTATCAGGACAACTGAGTTTACTCACCTTTTTGCTTTAGTTATACTGATGGTATAGTTGATTCATGAACATTACAACTTCAATTACTGGCATTTCTTGAACATATAAATACAGAGTTACATTTTTGGATTCCATACATTTATTTTGTCCAACTTCCCAGAGAGAGTTAAAGGGTAAGAATGTTATCCTTCTGTGTGCATTTAAAATGGTTTCCATTATAATGTAGTTTTTCCATAATCGGAAATATTGGTAGGTTGCATGGAATACACATCAAAACAGATGGAAGGAGTTATAACCTTCCCATAGGGTGACAGAAGCTATTCACATCTATCAAGAGGTGAATATCCCATGTGGCAGCAGAGCTACCTGCAAAGCGCTATATGAGGTTTGTGCAAAAAAATACCACCACAGTACTGTTGAAAGACACTAGTAACAGCCCACTCAGCTACAGAAGTGCACTGGTTTTAATCTCTTCTCCTGTTAAGCAGGAATACTTTTTGCATCCCTTCCCATTTACTTCCTAACTTCCCAATAATATACTAATATCCTTCTGATAATTACTTTGTTTTAAAATTATTACTGGTGAGTGTTGACTGTTTCCAAGTGTGGCCTAGTTGCTTGTCCCACATTTTGGGATAGGCCATCACCTGCTTTGTGTTTCCATAAAGTTAGCACTGATGATAAGTGGAAGAACCAAATCCAGATCCTCAACCTGGCTCAGCCAAATGGTCTACAAGTAACTAAGAGCTGAGAGTGAGGCAGTGGGAATGCACACCGTTTTGGAATCAAACCTACTTATTTGTTTTAAGCCCCAAGAAACAGCCATGTTTGATTATATTGCATTTCTTAAGAAATACATCTTGTACTTCACTAGGAGATAATGTGACATTATTAAGTGCTTATAATTGGTGTGGTTTTGTTTAATTATACAGCTCACCCACGCTTTCCTAGTGCATGTCATAGACAAGTTTAAATTTATGAAAAGAACTTAATGTACGTGAAACTTTGGCTTTTAATAGTTAATTTGAAATTTTTTACTTCATCCTCTACTGTTGTCAGATACTATGATGTCACAACAGCTGCTGGTGGTGATGCTTGATACTATACAGAAAAAGCTGTGTTCTGAAGCAAAGGTTAATCAGTAGGAAATAAAAACAAGTTTTCTTTTTATGCAAATACTTGCAGTATAACGTGCTAATATAATTTCTGCGTAGTTGACACAGAAATGTCAACACATTGACACACATGCTAGTATATTGCTTTCATTCTAACATTACACGCATAATAGCAATCAAAACACATTTTTCTACTTTAGCTGTACATTTCCTATAGCATTACAGGATTATTTATACATAAACACACACAGCAAGCTACATGTGGTGTCTGAATTGCGGGAAGTCTATATTATTATGGGCTTCCACTATAAAAATTGCTTTTGGTAACAAAAACCGAGTATACAAAATGTTATGCAGAAGCCAAGCTGTTTAGAAATACAATCACTCAAGCTTTTAAGTAAAGCACAACAGCTCTTTAAGAGCTAGTCCAGAAGCCATCCCACCCTGGAGTTTATATTTACCAAGCCGCCTTCAGCAGCCACTTATTTCACTTTGTTTTGGCTATGCAAGGAAAAAAACAGTATTTTTCATGCTTTTTGGACGATGTTTATAGATTTTTTTATATATATATTTATAATAGATGAAATTCATGGTTTTATACTCAAAGTTTAATTAAGAATTTTATTTCAAAACATTTTGTGAATTGTACAGGTAAGAGCTGTATGTAACAACTTTTCTAAGAAGGCATGTACTTATATTAGTTTAATATTTCCTTCTGAATAGTTGGTGTCAATTTCTTCTAAGAATTTAGGGGGACAGTTCTTAGAGAAAAGGAGGGAAGAGGCAATATCTGAAAAACAGTCCTTACTCATTTGCAATGTAGATAACTTTGTGCTTCTCAATTACTTCTATGTCATGCTCCAGTTGTTTCATCTGCAATTCCAGCTTTTCTTTTTGTATTTTCTTGGGTATGGTGTCTATTGCTACTGAAAGACCCTGAAATTCACGATACACTTCCTCCCAGTTCTTTTTCAGCCCCTAGTGACATTACATGAAAAGGAAATATATGAGAAAAACTTACTTCATTTAAGAATAATATGCACATAAACGACTTGTAGTTTTTTTGTTGTTGTTAATATAGCATTTGATAAGCGTCACTGCAATGTTAAAATAATAGATAAATATATGGATAATGTTCAATCATCTTATAGGACTAAATTAATTAAATGCTTAAAAGTCAAGGTAGTTGCAACAGAAATAATTTTGACTTGTGATGGAGTATAAGGAATGGTCTTTAAAAAACTCAGTGCCTTGGAGAGAAAAAATTACTGTCTTTAAGAGGCAACAAAACAGTAATTAAACTAGTCAATGAAGGACGAGCTACAAAAATGCTAAACTGAAAAAAGTATGTCAATGTGACTAGCAGTCAACTTCATAGCCTACCAGGAACTCAAGGAAGCCTGTACACTTCATTTCCAGTCCTCAGCATCTTAAAGAAAAACTGCACAAGGTAAATAAAGACTGACTCTTCCTTATTCTATATAAGAGACTTTCTGTGCTTTCAGTGATCTACAAGTAAGCAGCTTTCTCTGCTCCATTGTATCTAATTCTGTTATGCTCATTGAGGAACTACTGGGATTCATAAAAGCTGCCTCAAAACTCATATCACTCAAATACCATCTTTTCTCCAAAATGCAACAGGAAATATCTTAGAAACAGCACTACAGAAACCACTTCCCCATAAACAGCAACCTGGCTATCATAGATCACACACAGTAGTGTTACCGACCTTAAGTAATCACAAGATTACTTAGTATTGTTCCAATACTTGGAACACCAGCCAAAATTCAATGGCAGTCTCAGATCACCTCACCACCAGCTTAATTTTTGGTAACTGAGACTTTGCTCAGACCACAGACATTAAACTGATCCCACAATATTTTAACTTCTATGAAGTTAACTTCTATCACTTGGAAGACATTCTAAATAATTGCATTCCCTTCCTAATCTACATTTACAGTAACATCTATAAGCAATGTATTTATCATTTGGTCTAAAAAACCCAGCTGTTGCTGACTCTATAACAATAATTTCAATAACTGCCACCTCTCTTGAAAGCTGCTGTGCAAAGAATTACCTTACTAGATAGTGAACTGTATCGTCCATATATAAAAGCCCAAGACTAAAACCCTGCCTCAAGAAACCCCATGCAATTGTCTGAAACGTACTCATACACCGGTTAATTCAACATTAGAGACAAACTTTTATCCACCAATATATGCTGAATGAAACCAGACTGTGGTAGAAAAATCCTTTACATCCTCACAATTACTGCAGCAATCGCTCTTACTTTCTCTCCTCAAGAGGATAATCAAAATCTACATATCCTGTACATGTATATGTGAGGATTTAGTAGTTTATTCAGTGCATTAAATGTCCTCATGAAAACTATATGGGTGAACTTAATAATCACACCTACTACAAGGAACTCAGCCATATTGTATTATTTACTGATTGCTGTGTATCAGTAAGAAAACACTTTTCCAAAATGTTTATGGCTCTCAATTCTGCTTCCTTAGGGGAGACCACAAAGTATCCTAAAAAAATGAAGAACTGTACTCTCTTGGGAACTAAAGTTTTCAGTTCTCCTCCATAACTAAAACTGGATTCACCTGATGCACTGATTTTATGGCACATTGTGATTTCCGGCCTCATGTCCTTCTTCTCCACTATTATTAAGCACCTTTTCTCCCAGACTGGTTAATTGATTAACATACTGAAGTTGAATTTACAGGAATTATTCCTAATACATATTTAGCTTTGAAGATTGTTGCTTCTATTTCAGAACGCCAGGACTCTTGTGCCTAAAAACTTCTCTGATTTTGACCACTCTATTTTTTAACAGAAAAAAATTACCTCTCTGTGTTAATACTGACTAAGAAAAACAGACTTTTTAATGTGAACTAATACGTTACTGATTCAAAGCAGTGTATTCATTGCATAGCAATTTGTGCTTTTTGCATATTCATATTAAGTGTCTAAGTGTTGTCCACAAAGGTTATTCCAACAATATTCATATGCAAATATTCACATAAATTTAAAAACCCTACCTCAATATGTGCAACAAGCCTATTTATTTACTGTCTTGTAATACTACTTGTCTTTGCAATCCAAAGCTCTAAAGTACTTAAAATAAGTACTTAAAGCAAGCTCCTAGTCTACCAGGCATCAGATATAGTTTACAAATATATAGTCATGTAAATAAATTCCAACATTTTTGTAAAGAGTCATTCATAGTTTCTTTTAAATAATTCTTCTTTGTGTACATTAGTAAAAACTAGTAAAGGCTGGTTTGGAAATCATTGAAAACAGTGAGTTTTAAAACACGTTAGAGCATGCACCCATCACAATTTACTCTAACGCTACAGAATGGAGAGATCAAAAGCAGATCATGACTCCCTACGTAAAAATCTCCCTCACAGCAATGTAAAATGCTGACCACTATTGCTATGGGCTAGATCACAAACCGAGTGAGTATCTAACTCTATATAAGGAATTCTAATACATGCTGGATCAGTGAGAAATATGTACTGCATTTATCAACATACTCTCTTGTTCTCATAAAATCCCAACCAAAGTAAGCATAATGGAGAGAGTTCAAAAAATGTTGGCACAAATTATTCCTCCTTATTTTTGTAAGTTCATGACTCTTGATTTTGTTCTCAGACATCTATTGCCACTTACTCTTTCAAATCACTTAGTGCACATGTGTTGACTAGCAATGTCAATTATTTTACAAGACAGGAATTCCCATATGTCTACAGCTGAGCACTGGGTAGAAGCCATATACCCTGGGGACACTAATTCCTCCTGACAATACAACTGTATAAGTATATTGGCCCATGAAAGAGCAAACTTTTTTTGAAAAATAAAAAAAAATACTGAGTTAATAAAAACAGTCTAAAAACTTTTTAATTAAAAATATTTCAGTGCGTTCTTGTATTTTAAAAATATAGAACATAATTTTAATCAAACTAAATGCAGAATTGTGAGCAGCTGAACTCGCATGCCTTTTTGAAAACACATTTTTGCTGCATAGTTAACTTGCTGGACCATCAGCTTGTCCCATGCCTTTCCCACCATAAAAATATCTTAATCTTCACCCTTGCTGTTATATTCTTTCTATTGCTGTCAATGCAATACCCTTACCTCTCCCATACTCCTTCCTAGCTTCTACTGCTTGCTGCGTAAACAAGAGACACCCTTTTGCTAGCTATTTTGGATCTTGCTGATTAACCAGTTAATCTTTGCAAGTGAATTAGACACTGTGTTTTCTCTCCAGGTATTCTGCTGGCTTTTTTGTGGGAATTTAGCATCTTAGAGATGTCCATCTACCTGCTAATTTGTTTCAGGAGGCTGCTAGGATCAAGTTATCAAGGGACAGACTGATAAACAGATACCACAGTAATATAAGCCTCATTTTCATAGGAAATTTGGCTAAAATGTGGTCACGAGAAATTCCAGTTCAAGGATTGGATATACTTTTTAAATGTCTCTTTTCCGCTCTACTTCTTTTATGGTATTATTTCTCTTTAGAAAATCTTGTGCAATAAAAACTGTATGAAAAACAGTATCTAAAACAGCTTGACAAAATACAATTTTTCCAGTCATAGTTCTACAAATATGTTGCAATTTAATTCTGTTTTCTGGTTTTGCCACATTTTAAAGCATGACCTTATGCTTTAGTGTGAGGTCACAATGCAAAGCTAGAAACTGGCAATAATAGTGGCAATGTTATGCATCAGGAAAAAAAAAAAAAACCAACCAAAACCCAAACCAACTTGTATTTTTCCATGATTCACAAGTAGAGAGTCAGAACTGTCACTAAATCCATATAGGTGATTTTCTGCATTCCTTTGAAGTTGCATCGAATTTCCAAGTCATTAAGGGGGAGAGGAATCTAACAGAATTGAAGTACTTGTAAAACTGGACTAAAACTGTAGCTAGATCAGCTCCCTTCAGTTCAGTTTACAATTGTTCTACAGCTCCATCTAGTGAAAAAGTAGCTAACTAGTTTGCCTCGCTTAAAAAATCTAGTATACTTTTATTATTTATGTGGACTTACATTACCTTATTAATCGATTTTTTGTACATGTTAGTAATTACAATAAATCAATATACGCACCTGCAGAAGACTTCTCCTTTCTTCAGCAGACAGCTGTTTCATAGCTCTTTTCTTGAGATGCTCCAAGATACTGGCCTCATATTCTTTCTGAGCTCTCTTCATTTCCTCATTTCTCCGTGTTATATATTTTGGTGTAACACCATAATCCTGCAAGGGTAAGGAAAAAGTTTCTTATATGTGCTTTTAAGACAGAAACAAAGACATACCTGTCATCCACAGTATATTATATTTGCAAAGACAACTTGAAAATGGAATTTTGTGCAACCGAGTAATAAAATCTTAAATCACTGTGTTCTTAAAGTATCAAATGTGATTGTCTTTGTAGCCTGAGCAAAATGTATAAACAATTCCCTTTGATTTCTTTTTGCAACCTTGGAAGACAACAGAATCCAGAAACCAAAACATCTATTATAAGAACTGATGGTTGAGTGAGGATTTTGAAAACTGTTAATGACAGCAAGCTATTTTACATCTTTATGTGGTGTCGGATTCTACATTCTGAAACACATTCCTTAGATACTTTCTTTCAAAGGTCTTCCTGTATCTTGATTTTTGCCGAGCATTGCATGCCACAGAAGAGAGTGATTAGTATCAACACATACACAAAAATCAGACTGGTTAGGAATGATAAACTATCCTATACTGGATGTGGCAGAATTGTGTTTCTGGGAGAAAAAATAATTTCTGAATATCCCAGATGTACTTGGGGGAACACATCTATTTTGCCTTATGCTTTGTAAAATGAAGCCTCTATAGCTCCACCAGAAGGTACCAGAGTCTTCTGTCTTTCTTAAATAATTCACAAATCTTTTAGTGTTGAGTAGCACTATGACTAGCATTGGTTTTATATGTATGTTTAGCCATGAAAAGGTACTACAAGGGCGGCAGCTTTGCTTTTTTGCATTTTCTCTGTCATGAGTTATGTCATGTCTCTCTCTACATAATGCTCTGTCATGAGTTATCTGTTAAGATAAGATAATCCAGACACCTGATACTTGTTGTTTTCCTGAGTAGCAGAATGGACTGCTCTTGTGCTTGGAGGAAGTAGTCCTTAAAGGCATGCCAGCTCTCTCAAGCTCTTTTGCTGTTCAGAGCTTTCTCCCACAGTGTCCTACCTACTAGTTCCCTGAATAAGCTGACATTTGCTCTCCTGTAGTACAAGGTCTGTACGCTACCACCTGCCTTCCCGAGGAGGAGGGGATCTTGGACTACTTCATGGTCTGTGCAACCAACACTACTATTAATTATCACACCTCTGACCAGCTCTTTCTCATTTGTAAGTAGCAGAACCAGAAGAGCATGACCACTGGTTGGCTCATCTAACATCTGTGCTAAGAAGCTGTTGCTGACATGCTCCAGGAACCTTTTTGAATTGCCTTCATCCCATTGTGTTGTCAAACATGCTTTTGACGCTTACTGGCCTTTCCTCTGATCCTGACCCACAAGTTCAACCAGCCTGTTGCCAATTCCATAGAAGAGCTCCATATACTGGAATAGCTCCTTCATCCAAAGGACAGCCCCTCCTGTTCTTCCCTGCCTGTCTTTCCTAAAGAGCCAGCACTCATTCATCACAGAACTCCATTTGTTTCCCTATTAGATACTCTGTGGGTTCCCAATGCAATACAAATGCCATTGCTTTAGGAGCATCATTCTGCTTTTTTTTTTTGCTGACAGCATAAACGAGTGAATACAGAGCAAAGGTAAGGCATAACTCTACTGCCAGTGATTTCTCCTTGATGAATTTCAAAGGTCTACCACAAACAGCAGTGGTATCTAAACATCTCAGAAAGAATCGTAAACATTTCATAGGAGATGACAATAGAGAACCTAGAACAGGTATTGCCACTATAATTTAATAAAACTTACCTTTTTTTTAATATATTTTGGAACAAGTCCTGAAGTTTCAAGCAGATATTTATCTCCCTGTCTTCTATCAACAGAAATAGGTTGAGGCTTTTTAGGCAATCCCGTGATAGCAGCAACTGCATTTGTATTTATAAAATTCTTTTTACTTTGAATTCCCATAACTGGGTGATCTGTCCTCCGTGGCACTGATAATGCAGGCAATTTCTTACTATCCTGTTCTTTTTTTCCTGTGAATTGAGCATGTAAACATTCTCAGCAGTAACCACGAAGAGCTTTGCAATTTAATGTTACTACATTTTTCAAAAGGGAAAAATTATGTACAAAATTACATAAAAATAGAAACCAACTGTATCTACAATGAAAGAATTGACTGGGAATGTATTATGATGAAAATGATTATGCTTGTTTGGCACAACAGAAGTTTCATAACCTAGCAAATACTATGTCATTTTAGGTAGGTTTGCCTTATAATATGCCACTCATTTCCTCTTAACTGCTGTAGCATGGAACTTCTTTCAAATGTACTTAAAACTGCTTTCACTAGAGATGCTCATCGTCAAGGCCCTTAGGCATTAACAGCCCTGCCCAGCCTCACCTGGGGCATCTGAGGCATTAATGGCCCTGCCCAGCCTCACCAGGGCACGCACCCCACACCCTTGGGCTCAGGAACCCCATTTCAGCTCAGCCTTGGGCTGTCGGTGCCTGGCTGAGCTGTCTCAGCCATGCCTGTCACAGTCCTATGACTGAACAGCTGTGTGGAACCAGTGGATGGGCTTAGCCCGTTACCCCATCTTTCCTGATGGTCACTAGACCATTGACAGGACACATTTTCATCACCACCCTCTCTGCTTGCCTACCTCTGGTGTGGTGGGACTGCACCCTGATGGTGAGGTCGTTGCCCAGCCTGCATTGTGGTTGCCCTCAATTTCTGCCTCACCTCCCCTTGGGGAAAGGCCTTGCTCTTGGCTGCTCCCTAACACTTGTAAACAACTTCTCACAATCCTTTCTCCAGAAAACTGTTCCTTTTTAGTGCAATCTTTTCTCCAAGGCACCAACAGAAACTCAGCAGTCTCCTGACTAGTCTGACTTCAGGTGAGTGATGAAACACAATTAATTTCTCACCGTATTTCCCACTAGATATAATTCAAACTCACAGTCATTGTCAGAGATAATAATTTGATTCAGGTTGTCTGAGTTCATGTTCTTCTTTGGCAGAAAGTACGTGTAATGTCACATGTGACAGAGCTCATTCCTACGACAGCTGGTTTCCTGATACTGACCCCATGAACCAGTGCTTTCCTGGGTTTGGTTTTTACAACCTGATAGCTTGCTGTAACTTAGTACCGTAAGACACACAGACTTAAATCTCTGTTTCTCTTAGGATGTCCTTTTGGAAACAAGATCTCTGAAGCTTCTCAGTGAGCACTGGCTTACCCTTATTGCAGTACATTGGTGCACATGTACTGTTTTGGGAGCCCCCCCCTTCTTCTAGAGCCAGCAACTGAGCTTGGTTAAAATGAATGCCAGAGTCCAGTAACACAACAAGATTCAGATGAAGGTTAAGAAACACACCTTTTGTAAGGAAGTGGTGAGTAATCAGACTAAAAGAATGATGCTATTCCAGACTTTAGGGAAAAAAAAATCCAGTCTTTCTGTTCTGTCCTTGCAATCTAATTTTTAACTAGTTGGATCAAACCCAGTTTTGAAGGCGGCACAGATACCACAGGCACAACGCCATAATCCCATTTAGACAACTGTCAACTGGTTAAATTTCAAGTGATGAAAGTGCCATGCTTTAAAAGAGGTGATTAAGCAGTGTAACTTTTCTGAGGTAGGTATGAAATTCCATCCACCAAAGGCAGAAGAACTTTCTGAGTTAATGATAGAGTTCCTTCTCAAGATCTGTTAGGATCTAATCATTGCAATGAAATTACTAGTCTGGATTGAAGCTATGATGTGTCATAGGCATTTTGAGGCTCTGGTACATTGACTCCAAATGCAAACACCAAAGCACATATTGCTATTATGAAGCCCTGAATGAACAAGTTGAAATAGAAATATTGTGAGCTAGTTGTCTGAGAAAAATGAGTCAGAGTGCTGTATCTCAATATATAGCAAATTTGAAGTAGATGACACTAATTTTATAATACAAGTACTTAAAAGGGATCTTATGGACTACTCCAAATTATTGGTGAATCAGTCTTCTTTCCTATGCCCATCTAAAATGCTAGTGTAGTAATTTAGTAAGGTCTTGAGCTTGCAAGCATTCATGCTGCGATGTCATGCAGTATTACATTCCAGTATACTGAAGGCCGGTCAGATTTCCTGAAAAAGTGAAGGCTTTATTAAAAAAGGACCCAGGATGCCTACAGGACATCTGGGACCAAAGCTTACCTTAAGGTTCTAATAATGCCTCTTTGCCTGAAGCGTTAAGCCTCCAAAGCCTCTGGGGACAGCTTGGATTTTCAGTGCTAAAACCCTTTGCATGTGCCATGCAAATTTGGGTGCCAGAGTCCTACACTCTCTTAGACAGCTTTTTTTTTCCCCATACCGTATGTTAAGCTCTTCTATTTTTCCAGCCTAAAAACAATTTCAAGCTGAAACTTTAGAACTCAATTACAAATTCTGTCAGCAATGTACTTAGAACTCTAGCAGCACTAAGAAGGTCACTTCACCCTTGCAGAACCGGCCATGAGGCTGAACATTAGAACTGTCAGCTCCTCATACCCAGAATTATGGTTTGTGCCCAAAGATAGGATGCATTTTGCAACAAAATATTCCAAATTTCTTATTTCTGTGACATGCAGTTCTCAAAAAAATTCTATGCTTTGAACACTGCCATCCAATCTAATGCTATGGGATTAAGAGGCAACAGTGAGTGCTGAAGAGTAAAAGCTGTATGTTGCTTATAACATCAAGAAAGGCACGCATACTTTTCTCATATCTCTTCAAGCATTAAAAACAACTAGTTCACTTTTAATACCCCCATTCATATTATTTACTTTAATATTAATGATCAGTTGCAGAAAAGAATGGTGTACACATCTAAACTATGTAATTACAAATTGAAGTATCAGCAGGATAGAACATACCATGAACACATCTTCAGCATCTGAATAGCTGCAGCCAAAAGAGATACAATTTTTCTTTATATTTCAGCTGGGTTTGTACCACATGACAGTAAATACTTACAGTATTTTCTAATCACATATATATTCTCCTTGTTGCTTCAGTATTTTACACAATAAAGAGAAACTTTTTTTGTAAAATATAGAAACAATTTTTGTATCATAGATACTATAAAAGGAACAATGGAAACTGCCTCAGCATACAAACATGATTTTAATTTTTTTAAAAATTTGATTATCTGTAATTAACTGTTACTTTCAACATTAATATTATCAATTTTAAAATTTAAAAAAATACATTACGTTTCATATATTTCATGTCTGCACTTACTTGCTGGTAGCTTGGGTTCCTTTGAATGTTTTTGCAGAAATTTTTTTGGAGAGGGCACTGCAACTTTTGCTGGTCCCATAGTTTTCCACTGAGCTTTATTTTTCTCTGTATCACATTTCACAGATGGTCTAAATGTGGATATATACCTTAGACATTAAAAAATAGCCATAAAGAAGTTAAAGGTCAGAAAATTATTAAAAATACTTCTTCAAAGAATATACATTTTTGCAGTAGTTCATGCCAAAAGCCTAAACTATTTTGTTTTGTACTCTCTCTCCCAAATAAAGGCCATCATTCATACAACCTCCATACAAAGGCAAAGCCCATCACTGCACTGCTACAGTGGTTTTTCTGATACTCATGTTAGCTTGCTTCTTCCTTCTTCTCTTGTATCTCCAAGGTCAGTATTATCACACTTTGGGACATGGCTCCTGTGTGCACCATTCATATAAATACTGAACACAGACATTTTGAAACACAACAAAATATACATTTTGGAAATAAACTGCTTTGAGTATTGCTTGCATGAATTCATTATTTTTATGAGGTTGTGTTACACGCTTATGTTGTTATTTTTTAATTAACTCAGTTTTGAAGATTTTTTTTTTTTAATGTGGCTGTTTTGTTCAAAAATGCATCCAAAATATGCAGCTGTTGTGCATCTACACGAAAATAGCAACCATGAACTTCCTTTGCTAGGTTTTCAATACTTGAAAGTTTGTAGTATGAGAAAGATGCAAATGACAATATATCTCGGCTGTTTCAGAAGCTGCAGTTGCAGTACATTTTAGGGCCTTACACAGCAATCAAACACATCTAAGGAAAAGCTCAGCTGGCTTCAAAAAGATGAGATCTGTACTGACAATGAGAACATTCACTGCTTTATTCTATGGGATGAAACATATTTGAGAGGTATGTAAAACCTCATGCTTCAAAAAGCATGTCAAACGTAGTTGTGAGTTGGGACCTAGATCATCAGTTTATCTTATTACTGTCCACTGTATCATTGTTGCAATGTTCTTGTTGAATCATATGTTACAGGCTATTATAAGAGATTAGATGAGATGGATGACTGCTCTGAAATAGCAGAGTAAACTGTATTATTTCTTATATTACACAGATCCAAACTCTGGTCTTCAACTATTTTAATCAGTGGTGGTTTTGGCACCAACTGAAACACTCAATGTGAAAATCAGTAAGAGCTCAGACATGAAAAGCTGTATGCACACGGTATGCACACACTGCTGCTTTGGTGTAATGTTGCATATGGCACTGTAACTTCTGCTTTCGTCAAAAGTATGCAAACATGTTCTCCAAAAGAAGCCAAATGCTGATCATTAGCTGATTAGCAGCATCTTGCCTCTATCTGAAGGACTGAGCTGTCACAGGTGTCACTTAGGTTTTCCTAAGAGAAGAACTACCAGCTCCTGAAGCTAAGGCTACCTCACTGTACCTTTTAAATCTGTCCACCTTTAAGAAACATGCCATATTAATTTACGGTAGAGAAAAGCTGATGAACAGTTGTGCTCTTCTTTCACAGAAAAAAATGTGTTTATGAAAAAACTATGCCATGTTTTCAGGTAAGGAAAAAAAGAATAAAAAAGATTATATATAATACAACCTATTTTACAGAAATACTGAAATATGAAATGATGTAATGCTGAGCCAGTGAATGGGAATCATAGTAGCAACACTGATAAAAGCTTTTGTATGTCAGCTGCAAATGTCTGATACATGATTTGTACTTGATCATAACATTAGAACATGTAAGAGGACTTCATCAAAAATGTGGAGTTGTTTTGTCTTCTGGAGATTTGGTCTCCAAAATCAGAAAGAGGATTATATACACATAAGATTATATACAATTCCAGAAATACCTCTAATTATAAGGAATGAGGTTTTGTTTATGTTTTTTTCTGTTAAATTCATGGCAAACAGCTACAGACATAGGCACAAACCCACCACATTCATAAATAATTCCGTTCCTCACCATTTGCTAGGACTGGCATTGTAGCCACACGGTAGAGAAAGGTAGTGACTTTATGAGGAGTTTAACCCAGTAGGGTTCACGCAGTCTTGGAATTCTCTCGAGAAGGTATGGAGCTTATTACGTATTGGTCTCCAAAATCAGAAAGAGGATTATATACACATAAGATTATATACAATTCCAGAAATACCTCTAATTATAAGGAATGAGGTTTTGTTTATGTTTTTTTCTGTTAAATTCATGGCAAACAGCTACAGACATAGGCACAAACCCACCACATTCATAAATAATTCCGTTCCTCACCATTTGCTAGGACTGGCATTGTAGCCACACGGTAGAGAAAGGTAGTGACTTTATGAGGAGTTTAACCCAGTAGGGTTCACGCAGTCTTGGAATGAGAAGGTATGGAGCTTATTACGTATTGGCATAAGGTAAAAACACCTTTTGTAGACAGCTATAGGCATTCCTTTGGACAAAGAGATGTGGCAGTTGTATCTTTTCAGTGACTATTCAGGCCAAGAAAGTGGCTAAATGCTGTCATACACCAATAACATAAGGTTAGAGGGGGCTGCAAGGAAGAAAACATGGTTATGAGGGACTTGAGAATCTTAATCCATTCATTTGGCAAGGGGAGAAAAGACAATGCACTTGTAAGAAGACAGTTACTACTCCTTAGATGTCATCTTGGGACATCAAAGTTGGGGAAACTGAGGGTGCTTGACTTGGATTCATGAGTAGTACCTGGTCAGTTGAGAGTGAAATATGTATGATTTCATTTGGGGGGGAGGGGCGGGAAAAGACAGACCCTAGATTTTGTATGCATTAGTTAGAACCGGCCAGATCATGCTACTAACCAGGTTCAACACTGTTGTTACCAGCTGGATATTTGGCACATTGCAAACCAAAGCAGGAAGTGGGGTAACAACAGAAGGCAATGAGATCAGAAGGGGATTTAGTCAGATTGCATCCAACCTAAGGAATCCCTTGCCTAAACTGAACCTGATGGTCATGCAGCATCCAAATCCTCGAATGGTAATAACACAGGAATGGATTTAGTGTACTGTGTGCCTTGCCACACTGTCATTTCACTTTCTTCTGCCTGCCAAAAGTATCTTCCATTCACATTGGAAACAACAAAAAGACGTATTATCTATTTTTACATGGAAAAGGTTCAGAACTAGGAATTTCACAAGTCTGAACCTTTTTAACTGAAAAGGGTTAACTATCTTTGTTCTAAGGAGTGTCACTGATATTTCGACTCATTTTAAAGCTATTGAATTATGACCTATGTTAACTTCTCACTGAAAATGCTAACTGTAACAGTTTTCTTTCACATACAATAATAAGGACCCGAAAAAACAACATGTTTGCATAATTATCAAGTTACTTTAGAAAAACTGTCAAAAGAATTAATATTAGGGGGGCAAAAGGGATTTTTAATGTTTTTAAGGTTTAATGGTGTTTTTTTTTTAAGCAAGAGAAGCAAAAGAAACAATGTCAGAAGACACACCTGACACATGAAAGGAATGGGAGTGTGGCGCTGAAAAAAACGTAGAAAAATCCCCAACTTTTCAGCTGCTCACTGAAAAATTGTTTTAAGTGTAAATAACAAATATTTCATGTAATTCCTCTGCGTGGAAAG
>NW_009648894.1:4187901-4188207 GCF_000708025.1 Charadrius vociferus
TTCTTTGTCAATGAACAAGGTGGCACTGAAGAGACCAAACTGAATCATCAGCTCATGGAGCAGGCTGTAGACCCTCAGTTAGTTAGTGACTCATTAGGAGGAGCAATACCTATGCAAAAACTAGATAATTTATTTTTTTTTTTATACCTGTTACCTTGGCAGAACCAGTCTTCGTGTAAGCAAGTGGTGCTGTCACACCCACGTACCTGGGAGGTTTGGCAGGCTGTTTCTCCTCCAGGGGGGGCAGGTTAAGGATGCTCTCCTGGGCACGCTGGGCCGGCATCCTCCGGCCGAGGGGCCCCGGAC
>NW_009648894.1:4188824-4193872 GCF_000708025.1 Charadrius vociferus
AGCGCGGCGGCGAGGCGGGAACCTCGGCGGGATCGTGGTCTGTGTGGTGATCGCGAGAAGGTTGAACGGTTTACTTCGGGTTTTATTTTCTTTTCTCTGTGTAAAAGCTCTGTGAAAAGTCAAATGGAAGTTGTCCAGTGTTAACAGCTTTGAACTACAATTATTAGTCTTGACCTACCTTGAGGGCTTTGATATCTGCAAACTGCCACAGAGTTGTTTGGTTACTGAATTTTAACCGTACGTTGAGGTTGCAGACTGCGTCCATACCAGTAGCAAAGTTCATTTTTCACCAGAGCTCTTGTGGTCGGCACTGGTTGTTAGAGCTGTGGGTAATTGCTGATGATATGTAGGTGCTGTCAGCAGTCCACGTGAAGGGTTGAGGTGTATTGTTGAAACTTAAAATTTCATTGGAGGTGCAGGCGTAAGCTCTGCTTCAAAAAAACCCCCACGCTTTTGGCATGGGGATTATATCAAAGGTTGGATGGCTTGGTGTTCTAACTACACTGGTAAGCTCTACTAGCGATAAAGTCTAATTCGAGCTGGTTTTACAGTAAAGTTTTGCCAACTGAACAAAAAATGATCTCGGAGAAACAGGACGCATTCAATCGTTGCAAACTTCTGTGTACATGGACTTTATGTGGGTGCAAAATTGGATTACACCGGAATAGGTGGAACTGAGTAGCTGAAAAATGGAATTCCCTGCAACTAAGTGGATTTCAAACAATACCTAGATTCATAAAGCAGTCCAGATGTTATATCCAGCAGCTGTATAGTGCATGCCAAGAAACTGCCCCTCAAAGTGAATCTGTAGTGCAACTAGACATGGTAGGCAGGCTGCTACGCATGGCATGGTTTGTACTCGCATAGTTCACACATAAGCCTTGAAGTGATTCTTACATTCAGGAAATGAAATGACTAAAATATTGTCCGTTTGTTGGTTTTTTTTAATCCTGAATATAACTTGTTTACATCTGGACACTTAATACAAATAACTCTTTCTGGCCCTGTAGTGAATACATACATACAGAGCTAAGAGTGCATTACTATAGCAGTATAATGATTCTGAGTATTACAACTACTCTTTGCAGATTGTTTTTTCTTTTTAATAACTATTACAAAAAACTTATATTGCATCTACACAGGGTGATTCCCTTATACCTTACAAGGATTGAGGAAAAAAACTGTACAGTAGGATATGCCCATCTTTACTCTGATCTGTGCCTTGTTATTACAGCATGTTCATTGTGTCACAGCACTGGGTGCAAACAGAGACCTGCTGTTTGCAAACTCGCCTCTCCACGCAGAAGTGAGCAAATGCAAAGATTTAAAATATTAGAAGTACTATGACTTTGTAATGTATACTAATAGTTTGGTAAAGAAAGTAGAGTGTAAAAGACATTGAGGAACACAGAGCACTATCTAGAGCAAGGAGCATCTGGAAGTGAAGTCTTTTTGTAGCTTGATCTTACAAAACTTGAGTTTCTGTGTCATTTTTGAAGTTTGTGACCTGTGTCTCTGGAGTCATTTGATATTGAGCACTCTGACGGGGAACAGCAGGGTCTTTAAAGGACTGGTTTGACAACTGTAAACATGGGTTAGTCGTGAGTAGGACTTCGGAAGATGATGCAGTTCCCATTGGGTGCTCACCTGCCTTCTACTGCAATTCCAGGCCACCTTCAGCTCTCCACAGTGATAAAAGGCTGTTGGACTAGAGAGCATGTAGAGAAAAGGCACTGAACGATTGAAGGATTTGGAAACTTATTCTATAGTGAAGTCCTTTAATTGTTCTGTTTAGTCTGTCTTGATTAATATGGGGAAACACTTTCTCATTAATTTTTTTTTCACTGGTAAAAGAAGCTAGTATATAAACTAAAATATTTTAATACACATTGCAAAGCAAGTTCTGGGGTGCTAGCAGCTAGATCGCGTCTTTAAAATGTAGTTATTAGAAGTTGCTGATTGCCATTTTCATTCCGTGTTATGGTGCCAGGAGGAAAAAAAAAAAAAAGTGCAACCTGCAGCTTAGTTAACCATCTCTTTGTACTGCATAGTATAGCAACTAAAAGTAATAATTTCTAAAAAACTGCTGATTTTTTATTTGCAAATATGTATATAAAATATATAATGCTTATTTGAATTAATGAGTAAGCATTGAGTTGGATCTTTACATCAAAAATTTCACTAATTTCCTAAAAGGAAATTCAGTGTTGCTTTTCTTTAAGCATTTTTAGTCATGAACAATGAAAAAATAACAATAAAAAAGTGATACTTGTTTGCCTACCTAAAATGAAAAATTACTCTGTAGGGATTTTCTATGCAAATTTGTGTTGATTTCTGCCCCGTCCTCACCCCTTTATGGAGATTTTGAGAGTTCTTCCCCCTTTGCCCTAAGCACACACAAATCTTCTGCTGCAGTTCGTGCTGATAATGGTGTTGATTTGTCTAAGCAAACAAAATACCATGTTGAGAGCTTCTTGCTTAATCTTTGTTTGAGATCCAATTTTCCCAGTAATTCTTTTTTTTTTTTTTTGGAGGGTAGAATGTCTTCATGACATGTTTCTCTCTCTTAACTTCACACAAACTACGCTCAATGCAATTCCGTTATAGTTCTTCACAAATCACTTGCTTAGTTTGCCATCCCTTCAGAAGAGAATTGGATGCAACTCTTCCAGCCTTGCTGTTGCACAAGTCTGTGAGTTTTCTGAGTATTTAAGTCAGTCTTACATTTATTTTTTTTAGAGAGACAATATAAGAAATCAAAAGCATCTTGGGAGGTGGGAAAATGCATTTTTTGTTAACATTTTGATTACAAGAAGGTAATTTAGTTAGTCTTCATTGTTTGTGAATGTGTACTTAAAAATAAGTCTACTAGAGGAAAAACTAACTGGTTTTGAATTCCTATAAACAATATTATTTGCAAATAGTATTGTAGTATTGGGTTTGGATGTCTCTGTTTACCCTGAGGACATGGACTGTTTGAAGTCCAATTTGTCAGTGGAAGTGAGCTGGAGCTATGCAGGAGAAGGGAATGAGCCTTAGTCTGAAAAATACCTCCCTGGCACTGATGAAGTTGTAACTGGATTTATGTTTGAATTCTTGTTGTTCTGAATTTCATATCCTTCAGTTTTTTTTTTCCTAGATGTTTGCTGAAGTACTAATTAGTCTTTTTTTTTTTTTTTCTTTTTGAAGCAGTTAAGTGGATTGTGAAGTTGGCCTGCAAAAAAACCACAACAACACAACCCAGCAGAAGATGTTTCACGTTGTTCAATACCGGCCTTTAAGACTAATAACCCAAAACAGTCTTACTAGTATGTGTTTAAAACTGTTGCTTTCAAGACCTGTTACATTTGCACAGATATGGAAGTCGTGGTTCTCAAGCCATTCTCTTGTTGGAAACAAAAATATTATCCTGATGGGACCTCCAGGTGCTGGGAAAACAACGGTTGGGAGAATAGTAGGTCAGAAACTAGATTGCCCTGTCATAGACGTAGATGATGATGTCCTTGAAACAACCTGGAATATGAGTGTGTCGGAAAAACTGCAGGATGTTGGTAATGAGCAATTTTTAGAGGAGGAAGGAAAAGCCCTGTTGAATTTTTCAGCATCTGGAAGTGTCATTTCCCTTACTGGGTCCAATCCAATGCATGCTGCTGGCATGCAGCATATGAAGAAACATGGAATAGTTGTATATCTGGATGTGCCCACAACAGTCATTATGAGCAGGCTGAAATCAATGAAGGTGGATCGCATCGTGGGCCAGTCTCCTGGTATTTCTCTCAAGGACATACTTCAATTTAGGAAGCAGTTCTACAAAAGGTGGTATGACATCCGTGTTCTTTGTGGAGGAGATGTTGCAGCAGAGGTTGTAGCAGAAAAGGTACTTGATGCTGTGAAGAGATACCAAAACTCAGAACTGGAAACTTTCATTTCGACTAGGTGTAGTAGGTCTGGAAGGAGTATGGAAAAAGACTCGTGTAAATATTTCAGTGACGTTGTTACTGAGGGCTTAGCCCCTGATGGAGGACTCTTTGTTCCTGAGAGGGGACTTCCAAAATTCACTGCTGGAGAATGGCAAAGCCTAGTAGAAGCAACTTACACTGAAAGAGCCCAGGTGATACTAGAAAGGTGCATACATCCTGCTGATATTCCTGCTTCTAAGCTGGCAGAAATTATTGGAACTGCTTATGGAGAAAACTTTACTTGTTCTAAAATTGCTCCAGTTAGGCATCTGGCAGGCAATCAGTTTCTCCTTGAGTTATTTCATGGGCCAACAGCATCATTTAAAGATTTTGCATTACAGATGGTGCCACATATATTTGCATATTGCATTCCCAGAAGCTGCAATTACTTGGTTCTGGTAGCTACTTCTGGTGACACAGGGAGTGCTGTCCTAGATGGCTTTAGTCGTCTCCATGACAGTGACAAACAGAGAATTGCTGTGATGAATTTTTTTCCTGAGGATGGAGTAAGCCCAATTCAAAAATCACAGATGATTGGCTGTCAGAAAGAAAATGCCTGGTCAGTAGGTGTCAAATCTGATTTTGATTTTTGCCAGACAGCTATAAAGCAAATCTTTACTAATTCTGATTATACTGGCTTTCTTACAGTAGAATATGGAACAGCTTTAGCTGCAGCAAACTCCATAAACTGGGCACGACTGCTTCCTCAGATAGTTTATCATGCCTCTGCATACCTTGATCTTGTTCATCAAGATATTATTCCTTTTGGAAGCCCTGTAGATGTTTGCATTCCTACAGGAAACTTTGGCAACATATTAGCTGCTTTGTATGCTAAAATGATGGGAATTCCTATTAGAAAATGTATTTGTGCTTCCAATGAAAACAATGTTTTGACTGACTTCATAAAAACAGGTGTTTATGATTTGAGGGGAAGAAAATTAATTCCCACTTTTTCACCAGCAGTAGATATTTTGAAGTCCTCCAATCTTGAGCGATACTTGTACCTGATTGCTAATGAGGATGGGCAACTGGTAACACAATTATACAACCAGCTGGAAAATCAGGGCCACTTCCAGCTGCAGAAGGATC
>NW_009648894.1:4193907-4200544 GCF_000708025.1 Charadrius vociferus
AGCTGCCATTCATTCCGTATACAGTACTACAGGATATATTTTGGATACACACACAGCTGTTGCTAAAGTAGTTGCAGATCGATTACAAGATAGAACTTGCCCAATTATTATTTCGTCTACAGCTCATTATTCCAAGTTTGCACCTGCTATCTTGAGGGCCTTGAGGATTGCAGAAATAAAACAGAATCCATTAAGTCAGCTTCACTTGCTGAGTTCTTACAGCCCTTTGCCTCCAGTCCACTGGGGCCTATTAGAGACCCTGAAAAAGAAAGGGAATGATGATCACCAGGTCTGTGCTGCTGATATGAGTATGCTGATGTCCCATATAGAAACCTTAATTCAAAATCATTTTATGAAAGTTTTCTGAGCAGCTGATCAGAGGTCCACTGTGTCAATTGTGATACCTTCTTAACAGGCTGCATGTTTTAATGAAGTCATGATTCATCTGACCTGTGTCCAATCCGCAGCATAACATCCACAATTTTATACTAAATTATCAAGTTTTCAACAGCATTTGTAAGTAATGTGTGAGATTTCCAGTAGTGGTGAAAGGTTGTGAATTGAGAGTATAGAAGTCTGGAATACTTTTTTGCTGGTCATACATAGTGGAGGTGGCAGTAGTGCCGTCTTTCCTTGGTGCTGCTGTCTCTTTCACAAGCCTGAAGCGTTCTCCATGGAAGAAGGAAGATAATGAAGTCTGACCTTTCTGGAACTATTAGCTCTTGCTTTGTTGCAAGAATGATGTGATCATTTGGTCAGCGGGCGATTAGTTAAACTCTTCACTTAGGGCACTGAAACATAATAAGATATTGTAATGATGTTAGTATGTTACTAATGAGGGTTGATTTCACTACAAAGATTCAAGTATACTTGTGTTGTTAATCCTTTAACGATTCAGTTTGGTGATATGTTATCTTCTTGTATAATGTTTTTTATGTATTGCGAGGCCAGTATTTATGTAAAAAAATCTGGTTATTTTGTTTTTCAGGCTTCCCCCCGAGTATTTTCCTGTATAAAATAGAATCCTTAATTTGATGTTTTTAATAATTTTTTAAATGTGACTCTTCTTACAATGTGTTGTAGTCTCTTTCCAAGGTCTTTTCTATTTGAACTTTCAACTCTAGAATCCTTTTTTAATGCTATAGAAGAATTTGCTAGTAGTAGCAGCAGACTCTTTAAATAAGAACCAAACCACTATTTATTTACATTTATTTTTTGCATTCTAAGATTTTAGAATATAAGTTTTATCTTAGAGGTCATATAGCTTTCTTGTTACTTCTGTTTTCATGTTTTTCTTAAATTGATTTCCTTGACACTCTATTCTATTCCTACTTTGCATGAATTAGTATAAGAAAAAAACTTCCCAAAGTGCTTGGCATCTCATCAAGGAAAGTGAAAGATGAATTCCAGTTTCTGGAAAGTGTGATAACATCAGAGGTATTTGTTATTTAGCTTAAAATAGATCTATGCTAGCAGTCTGTTTTTGCTAATGACAGGCTCTGTATTGTTTTTTTTTTAACAGAAAAAAATAGAGCAGTTTGCCCTAGGAGATCATGTGGTTATGGACAAGCTTACTCTGCTAACTGTAGATTATATGTGGCAAGGGAGTAAAATATAACTGCATTTCATACTAAGAGAAATGATAAAAATGATGTATTGGCAAGTTTAGAATGGCATGCAGTGACAGGTAAACAGCTAAGAGTCATCAGATGTGAGAATGTGTAGCTATAGGAGGTTGTGGTTTCCACCAAGATTCAAATAGGGAAAGTAGTGCCAAGAGAGGTGGTAATTGGTAACATTTTTTTTTCTCTTTGAGAGGCAACATCTCCTAGATGTCAGGACTCATTTGGAGCTTTGAACTGTTGCCATATCCCCCAGCTTCCTCTGTGTGTCTGCTCGTACTTTTTTTGCCACATTAGAGGTGAAGAAGACACCATTTAGCAAACTATTTTAAAAAATCGTCATTTCTTCCAGTGTAAGGTAAAAGACCCAAGCATGATGTGTGTTTGCCACGGTGAATACACTATATGATAGAATTAAACGTAGCTGATAATAAAGGTGTGACACCTTAGCTTTTTAGATTCTGCCATTCTTGGATGCCTTTTTAGGACCTTTCTAGTTCCTTTCTCTGCTCAGTCCTTGTTCACTATTTCTGCAGTAACTTTGGAAAATAACTTTTTATTTTTACTTTCACAGCATCATAGAACAGCCCAGGTTGGAAGGGACGTCAAAACATCATCTGGTCCAACCTTTCATGTGAAAGGGAGCCTAGATGAGATTATCTAGCACCCTACCCAGTCACGTCTTAAAAACCTCCAGTGATGGGGACTCTACCACATCCCTGGGGAGATTATTCCAGTGATTGAGTGTTCTGACTGTGAAAATTTCTTTCTTATATCCAGATGAAACTTCTCCTGGTGCAACTTGTATCCATTTACCCTTGTCGTCACCATGTGGTTCCTTGTGAAGAGAGAGCCTCCATCCTCTTTGTAGCCACTATTTAAGTATTGGAAAACTGTGATGAGGTGCCCCCTGAGCCTCCTCTTCTCCAGAATGAAAAAACCTAACTCACTCAGTCTCTCCTTATAGGGTAGAGGAATTTTCATCATTTTCCAGACACAACATGAGACCATAAATATGTAATTAAAAAAAAAAAAAAATCAAGTTATGTAAGAAAAAGTTGCATAAGCATATTGCCAAAAGAGAATCATTACTTATGTAGGTGGTAAATGCACATCCAATTTGTATTTCTGTATGTTTCAGTCTGATTATCACAGTAGTTCCAAGTGGAAAAAAATATAATGCTTTCTGTGGATGTGCTCACTATAAAACCAGAATTCTAAATCTTAAAAAAAAAAAAAAAAACAAAAAACCAACAAAAAACCCAACAACAAAAAACCAACCAACCAAACAAAAAAACACCCCCCAAAAAACCCCAAACACAAAAGAAACCCAACTGGCTGGATTGAATTACTGGAATGGGAATTGGTTTCAACATAAGGACTCTCTGGAAATCCTGCAGTGCCTGGTTCTATGGGGCTTAATGCCATTTGACATCATAGGGCAATTTGTCACACGCTGTTACTTTGTAGAAATGTCTACAAAGAAGAGCTTGTTTTCATAGAAAGTACCTAAAAGAAAAGCTGAGATTCTGAACAAGATTAGGCTAGAAGCCAATGTCCTACCTTGAGCTAGCTGATTATTAGATAAAACAGTCAGAACTAAACTAACAGAGGATTTATTTTGGCATTAACTCAATATTTCAAAGTTCATGGCAGTAATTCGAGCTTGGTTTGAAGGAGGAAGGATTAGTAAAATTTCTAGTTGCTATTTGCAGTTGATATGAATAGAAAAAGTAAAAAACTGAGCAGTTATACTTAGTTATGGGCTTTTAATGTGGACTTGGTGTGTATAAAGGCAGTGGTTAAAGAGCATGCATGGTATTAGTACATTTCTCAATGTCTAAAGGCTTTTGCAATACAGTATTTACTCATTTAAAAAAATGAATTAATTTTTGGACTTTCTTATAACTTTAGTGAACTGTTTTTGTCCACCACATCTGGTTCTGGATTCTAGTAACGGGCACTGTAAAACACTGCAGTAGTGTTGTGATCCTGGATGTACACGGTATTTGTGACCTCGTGCTGATGCTGTGATGTGGTAGCTGTAATGTACAATCTTCTGGCTTGGCTTGTCCTGCTGGGCCTGGAGGACTGGAAGAGAAAACAGTGTGTGATGTACTTGCTATAGCTGGCTTCAGGGGGATAGGATAGCGAGGGAAGCAATCCTTCTGCCATCCCAGCCCAACTTTTCTAAATGTCAGTCAGCAAAATACCATGTGGTTCAACAAATACTGTGATACTGTTGTTGCACTTTTTTTTCCCCACTGTCAGTATTATGAAAGATTCAAAGGGCATTAATGATTAAGAGTGGACACAAGTGCCAATTTTTTGTCTTTTGCAGACGTTGTGCACAGTGAATGTTGGCATGCAATATTTTCTATTAACTTCTTAAGGCAAAAATGGTGTGCTAATGATGCACAAAAGCAAATCTACATTGGTTAGCAGGATTCTTTAAGCCATTTAGGTTTGGTGGATACACAGTTTGCTCCCATTTGTCTAAAGATAGGATGTTGCAATCTAATTCAATATAAGCCAGGTTTACAGAGAGTGTGAGCATGCATACATACACATTTCCACTAGCTTTGTTGACCTGGAGTAATAGCATAGCTTTAGTTAAGCTATTATTCTTCTGTATAGATAAATCTTTGCTGAACACTGATGCTACGTGAAAAAACCTTAAGGACAAATATAACTAAATGTAAGGGCAAATATAATGTCTGTATTTACACTTTCTATTGTAAGAATATTTATATGGAAAATACTTTGTTTTGCTTACAGACTTACCAGCTGCTCGTTACTTGCCTTTAGTCACAGTCCTGCTTCTCAGGGTGACAGAGAGTGATTTGAGGTAAAGGGTGAATAGGGCAGACAGGGGTGACTTCAGAAGATAATTCTGTTTTCTTAAGATCTTGTGATTTAGAAAGAATTGCTATTTATGTTTTTGAGGTGATGGAATATTTTAGCAGATGGAACGCTAAAAGGAAGATTCTTGTTTTTCAAGAGGTCAACTTTGCTCTTCAAGGACATCAAGAACACACATTCTTAAGTATATCGTGTTTGGCATGCCTGAAATATGCATTAGTCATTTGTATCCAGTATATTTTTTCTAAATAAATACTGCGGGATCCACTCTGTAGCACTTTCTTTGCAAATATGTTAGTAAATCCTTATCAATATGATATAAAGAAAATCCACTAAAAGAATTGGTTTCAGAATTTGATATTCTTAAATCCTGAAAGGTGTGTTCTGTCCTGTGTTGACTAGAAAGTTAGGTGCATAGTAAATGATATAGTAATTCACTTTGCTGAGACTGACAGATGTTAGTGGGATAATTTGCATCATCCCAGAAGGAAAGTATGTATAAAAAATAAACCCACATCAAAAATAGCAAATATCTAAACACTCTGTTTACATTGCACCACAGACTTGTCTGGTACTTTATGGAAGGTTCATACTCTGAGGAATAAATACAGAAAATAAAATCTCTGACAGTTTAATCTTTCTTATTTGTGCTTGGTTCAGTGGAGGGATGAGCTAGTTTTCTGTTAACAGTTGCGGAGCAACTTTGTTGCACTTGGAATATGATTTCAGGATCACGGGCTTAAAAATTACTTGAATAGTTGAAACAGCAATAAGAAATAAGTAGTTAATTTCTGGGAATTAACATGAACAAGCAGTTAATTCTGAACATATATTAGCAGCTTGAGGAGGATTTAAATATTTTTAAATGTTTTTAAATTTAAATGTGTTTTTTCACAGTCATAAATGTGCTCAGCACACTTATCAGAACTGGGAAGCTGTTGCTTCAACAATTTTTCAGAATGCGGTAATCTGAAAGGATCAGTCTTAATCTTGCTCTCTAACTCAGTTAGGTACAACTTTTGAAGGTCTCCCAGCATGGAGGTATATCTAAGCTGTCTGTGCCTTTTACTCAAGAAGACTGTATTCCCTGGTAGCTGTTTAAGATGAGCTCTGGCTACTTTCTTCACAGCACAGGAAATAAAATGTTTAATAGAAAAATTGTTCAGCAGAATTAAGAAAACACCTGATTTACTTATGTACAATATATTATAAAATTTAACAAGGTAGAGAAACCACAGTATCTTCCCTGTGCAACATAGGAACACATTTTTCACAGAAAGCTTGTCTCAGACTTCACAAAATCAGTTACCTAGCACAGGAATTGTTGCTCCAGCATTTTATTTAGATATTTCATCACTGGTGTTTGGAATACCCTTAGATTTTCAAACAGTTTTGTATTTCAAATAAGTTAATGTTACAGAAACATGCAATGTATCACCCCCAAATTTAAAATGCGTGATAACACTAATTAAGTCCAAACCTGAAAGATCTCAGAATGTAAATCTGAAAGGACAGCTGTGACTGAACATACTTGTTAGGTGAGTTCACACGGGATTTGGCTCTTAACTGAGTTTGTTAAGAATACAGAAGGAAATGCAATAATGACTTCTCAAATTTACAGATGGCACAAAACTTAAATACTAAGGAGCTACTTAAACAGAATAGGATAAATTACTTGTAAGCAATCTGTGTTTCACTGTGGCCTAAAGTAGACCTGTGGCTGTAGGAACAGAGGTTTGAGGACATACTTACCAAATAGAACAATTTGTCGTAGGAAATGCTGGCTTTGAACCGTGTCTGGAGAGGATGTGCATGCTCAACAAAACATGAATTTTCAACATGCCTTGTGGCCAAAAGGACCGGTGAAATCCTCAGCTTTAGAAATGGAAATACTGTCAGGAAAGTAATATTGCTGTGTATATTTGACTTTGATGTAACCTTTTAGAAGAACGCTATGCCCAACTCCAATAGTCACAATTTCCAGTACTGCTGGGAAACTGGACAGAAAAGAGTCATGAGAGCAATAAAAGGATTAAAGAGAAGCACTGGCATGAGAGTCTCGATAAGCAGGTTCTACTTGGTTTAGTGAAAGGAGAGTTAGCCTAACAGAACCATCTTCGGAGCAAAAATTTGATAATAAAATAAAGGTCAGT
>NW_009648894.1:4200584-4238118 GCF_000708025.1 Charadrius vociferus
ACAAGAAGCGATAAAGGCACGTAACAGAATGATAAAGGTTTCTCTTGTCTGTACGTGTTAGATAATTTCCTGAAAAGATGTGATTTGATAGAGGACTAATTCTGGCAAGTGAGATCCATGTTATGCAGGGGGTCAAACTAAATAATCACAGCAGTCCTTGTTGGCTGCCCCAGGAGTAACCTGCATGCTAACAAAAGTATAAGCAGTATTTCACAGAGGTTTGAGTGCCACAGATTGTGAATTCATTTCGGTTCTGCTGTAGCGTTATCAGAACACGGAACGAGTTGTGTGCTAAATGGGCTACTGGATATGTTTAGCCTTGTCCGATCTCTAGAGAATTGGAAATGGATTACTAATGAACACCCTGACTTGACTCATGGCTATTAGCATATGGCTCATTAGTTTTAAATTTCATTGTAAAATATGTGTTGTGATGGTTTGGGCAATATATACTTTCATTATGAAAATGAGGTGAACACACATAGTAGGAAAGTGCCTATGCAAGTGTCAGCTGTATTGAATTACTATTCATTTTTCTAAGCTTTTAAAAGTTAGAGATCTTTTAAATTTTATTAGATGCTTTTGGGCCCCTTCTTTCCATTCTTGTTCACTGGTCATTTCTCTCTGGTTTCATGAGCAAGCTGTGATCCAATGGCCATTTTAAATTTATTTTCAGCTCACAAGAAGAACTATATAAGACAAAGTGAAAAATCCAGTGTTTCCTTTTTATAGTTAAACTTGACCTTTTGTATACCAACCAAAGATGCTCCGTTAAGCTTGGAGGAGGTAAAGTGCACTCATAAGGTTCTGCTCTAGAAACGTATTTTGAGAAAAGTGTGTGTATTTTCTATATATTTTAGACTAATTCACTAAATCATATCTAAATAGACTAGGCATTTAGTGTACTTTTTTTACTAAGTACATAGGGTAATCTGGTTCTGTTTAAAATGCTAATAAATGCATCCCATCTCCTAATGAAACTAGTGCTCCTTGCATAATTAATTAGCATTGTATACAGATGAGGATGGGAAAGGCATATTCACAGTCGTTTTCATCCAGAATGGTTAATGAAAGAATACTATACAGCTCTGAAAGGTCATACATGAATACCTGATTTCTGCAAAAAAGGTATTTTGCAAGTAAAAATACAGTTAAAATTACCTCGAGTCGTTGTTATATACAGCTTTTAACCACAAGATGGCATTCCTAACAGAAGTTTGCTAGACATAATTTCTTGCAGTTTTTGAAGGGCTCTAAATGAAGGGTATCATAAGCATTTGTAATATTATATGAGCTTTTTATATTTTAATTTTTATAAAATGCAATTAACAGAAATTTAAGTCAGCAACCTTGATCATAGTTACGTTAATACTCATTGATGTGTGGAGTACCCAGAAACCTGTGATGGTTCCCAGTCAGAGAAACGCCACATTAACTTGTGTCATTCTATGATGCTAGAGACTTTGCAACTGTAAATCTTGAATCAATTTTGCTTTAGTATAAGAATCTAAGATTAAAAAAAAAATCAATTCTTTAATATTTAAATCAAGAGCACAAATAATACCATGGTCTTATATGCAAAATCCAAGTGTGAGGGGGTTTGAATATGATGCAGCACATGGGGCTTGTAGTGAGTTTTGGGATAAAGAGCAGATAGCAGTATTTGCAGGAAAAAACAGTATAAATAATACATATTGCTGTGCAGGGAAAGATTTTTCATAGCTTAACTGTAAAATGACCAAGCAACATATTTTCAAATGCTTGTCATCCAGGTTGATACCAGAGCCCACAGGCAGCCCTGCTTTCTTTCAGGCTTTGTACCTTTTTCAGTTTCGTGTAATCTCTGCATGCTAAAATCAAATACCGTGTTACTCTTTTTCCTTCAATATAAGCATGAAGGGAGCATAATACAACCCAGTAAACCAATACAAATGCAGCAAATTTTATATAACATAGAGACATGCATATTATACTTGCTTTGTTTTCCCCATGGTTAAAGTCCTGATCTTACTTTGCTTATTTTTGCTGACTCTGTCAGATCAGACCTGAGCTAAGTAATCATGTATATTTCCATTCTAGCTAGTGCCCTAGTTGCATTTTGGTTTGGAAATAAAGAGATTACCTTAAGTTTGTGCTTAAACTGGAATCCAATGTAAGTTGTGCAATTTTTTTCAAGTCTATTTCAAGTCAACAAAAAGGATTATGATATACTAATTTTATTATTTTTTATTACTGATTTGTGGTAGCAAAACTTCCATGTCTTCATTTCTAATGCATGTGAACATTTCCTGCTAATCCTTCTGCTCCACGTGCCACCCCCCACAGATGCCTCAGCCGCCTGGTTTTGGTTCCTATCATTTAACACAGCTGAGAGGACAGAGTAGAGGCTGCATCTGCCGCTGACACTAATGACAGTCTTTGCCGACTGAGCAGGTACTACTTTGACAATAAGCAGACGTTCTTTTTTCAAACGTGCTGTTATACTTCTATCATCTCTCAAAGGTGGCTATGGAAAACAGAATATGAATTTTTGTTTGCCAAAAACAATCGTCAGTCAAAAAACCACTTTCAGAATGATCGGGTTGGTAGAACCTACCTGCTGGTTGAATCTGGCAAAAGGACTGCAGAGGCAAACCGTCTGAATTAACAGTATCTCCTGTTGACTACCAGTAAAATTTGAGGGCCTGAACATCTCCCACTTGCTGCAAATTTTAAAGAAATGTGTTGAAGTGAAAATTACTATTTCAAGGATGTGGAAAATGGCAGTACAAAGAAAGTTATACATAATAATTATGAAATGTTGATGAGGAAGTAAATGATTTGTTGCTGTTACCTTTCAAGTTATACACTGAATTTTCTTTGTAGTAATTAGGCATACCAGTAGGTGAGTAGATGGGGACAAGATTCCACTGAGAAGAGCAAGAAGCCTGTCCCATGGAGGAGGTTTAAAAAAAGGAAAACCAAACATACTGAGGAAAGAGACCTCTGCACTCAAGGGCTGATGGCTGACATGTGGAGAGGGCTTATCCTGAAGGATAGTCTGTAAGTAGAAATATACACAGCTAAACAAGTGAAACGGGTTAGTCAAGGCAACAGCAGGGTTCAGGGTCCCCCAAACTACCATGAGTAGGGTGCGATGGACACTACCAATGGAAATCAGTGGGCTCAACGATTGCTGATGTTGCAATGGGACATGTTATGATGTCAAGCCAGATGGATATATACTCCAACTCCCAGAAGTGGATAAATAAATTACACTGCATTTGTCCCTGAGGGTGTCTCCGTTACATGACAGCCACTGTAAGTTCATATAGCCAAGCCCCTGCAGGTAATGCTGTCAGAAATGGCCGTGCTGACTGCTGACAAATAATAGCACTGATACTTCATGACAGATCTGCAAATTGCTTTGCTAGTACAAAGCACGTCAGGGACTAATTTGATGTGGTTTATTGTTTGCAAGAGGTGGATTATAAATGTTTGGAATTGCATCTTATATAACTGCGGCTGGATAAGCATAGCTATGAGTAAGTGTGAACTGGGAAAGGAAAATGTGGTACTGGGAACTGTACAAGTATTATCACTTCCCATATGTAACAAACTTATGCCTAGGGCAAGCAAGCACGATTACCGACAGAAGCTGTGTTTGTTCATGCAAGTGATTTTATTGTTCTAAATGATTTAGCACTCTGGATTACATTTTTTGATGAAAGATTTTTCTAGAATAATTGTACTCCAACAGAAATGAGTTGTTTACCTTCGATAGATGACCAAGTTTGCCTATTGAAAAGAGGTTAGATTTATAAAGTACTTCCATGAGGTTTTTAAATAGGTGGGATACAAAGGGTCATTATGCAACATGGAGATTCACTTCCCCAGGTTAGTGACATAATCTCTTTCACTCTCTCACTTCCTCAGTCTCAGAAACCTAGAAATACATATTTTAGAAAACTATCAGATACTTCAATATTTAATATACTTCTAAATTGTATCATTTTACTTTATCTGTGATCAAAACGATATGCTGGATTCTCTGAATTTACATTCGATGCTGAAGATACACTGATGATTGCTGAAAACGGAAAAATAGTCCTCACTTTCTTCACAAAAAGCAAAAAGATGTTACATTTTCAGACTGTTAAAATTAGCTTTTAAGTCCAGATTCCAGGAAGTGTGCAGCACCTGAATTGAGAAGTTCTCTGTTCCTTGTGCTCCTGGGTCGCTGATGGTAAAGCTCTTACTTTCTTACTCATTTATATTATTGTGAAAAGAGATAGTTATAAGTACAGGTCCCTTCCTTCTCAAAGGCATCTGAATAGAAAACAGACACAATTATCCACTGCATTACTTTTGCCTGACACTAGAATTACTTTACCAAAGACAAATCAAACCTAATACACAGTCAACCCCTTTTCAAAATGCAGAGTGGTGAAGCTGAGCCGGAAGATCTCGAGTGCAAAGTGAACTTTCCGACGCTGCATAGAGCCGGTATAAAAGCTAGATGAAAACTACTTCACAAACTACTAAGATCTCTGTAGTGCCCAATATCACAAATTGTTACTCATTTCCGCAAGGCACAGCTGACAGCTGACAGGGGGAAATGAAGAAATATAAACTACATTTCTTTTTTTTTTTTTTTAAAATCCACCCAAAATAAAATTTTTCTTCTGTGAGCACTTAGCTTGTTGTGCAGGGCCTACGGGGCGAAGGGTGGATCTCCCACCTCCCACAGCGGGGGCTGTTCAGTCAGTTCAGGGGCAGCAGAAGCATCATCTTCTTTAGTGATGAGGTTTTGTTCCTTGTATTAATTGCATGATCTGCTTCATAAATCAAATTACATATAAATGGAACAGCTTAAAAGTAATTGTGCAGCTGAGAAGCTGACGAGTTATTGTGCCTTATGGCTACTGTGACTGTGTGGGTAAGGACCAAAAAGACAAAAATTGTTCTCTTTAACCTCCAATCTCCTTTAACTTTCCCCCAATGAGTTTCCTGTCATTTTAATTTAAGATGGTTTTTGATCAATTTATGAAAGCAATTTCATTATACGGTTGTCTCCAGTTCCCCAGAAACAATTGGCCAGTCCCGTGTTCTTAAATTCTCTTCTGTATGTGCCATGTTTCCTTTGCCTTTCCTTTTTTTTTCTGTTTTTGACAGCTGTAATAGATGTTGTTAGTAATAATGTGTTTTGTAGATCTGTTTTTACAGGGTAGACAGAAGAAATAAGCCACATAACAGTAGCATTCAGAGCGTCATTGAGACAGCCTTGGTAATTATTTTTGGTTTGAAGCAGATGTCTGTGTAATGCACTCAAATTCTTCACCATCGTCCATTATGATAAAGTCACTTTAGCATAACTATTTTTTGATTTTCTAATACTTCTCACAGGAGAATTTAAAATCAGTCTTTGCAGAGTAAATTTAACTCTATATTACAACTCAAAATACCAGAATTGTAAAATTAAAAAACATAATAATGTTGTAATAAATATTTTGTAGTTAATGTAATTAAGTTCCTTTCAGGCTGATACTTGTACTACAAATCAAGAGTTTTATTTCCCTTCTGGAATCAGGTACCCTTTGAAATGTTCATATTTAAGTTCTGTGAACTTTGTCATCATTAACTACTTCTGATGGCTATCAGACAGCAGGATTTTACAAATTGCCAGTGGATCTGAACGGAAGGAAAAGTATATGTATGCAACAATTTTCAGTGGAGAAGAAACCCAGAAGATATTATTCTGTTATTGTAACTTGACCTAAGAGGAGAAGAGGCATATATGCATGAATGTGCTGATATTTGGTAAGCTGATCTCTTTCTTAGAAAGCTTGAAAGCGGTAATTTTTACAACATTTCTTTTTGTTCAAATTGGTTAGGGGACGTTGGTTTTTTTTCCTGCCTTGCTCCGCCCCAAATTCATAAATGAATGACACAAAAATGAAGAGCTATTTTTAAGATTAGACTTCAACATATAGGAAGTAAAAACGGGAGAGAAACGGCAGCAAAAATCAGATCCAGCGAATAGTTAGAAGCTGGAAACAATTCTGCTGAGTGTCTGTAAATCAATGCCTGAGATTGAAATTCTGACCCCTTAAACAATTCCTTTAAACACAGCCATGGCTCTAGCACCTCTAGCCTTAAAATCTTACTATAAAAGTGGAGCTGTGGTTTTCTTGAGAGATTTGTGCAAATTCCTGCTACAGTGAGGCTAGATACCAGGGAAACAGCTTTTTTTTTTTTTTTTTTTTTGCAGGGGGGTGTGTGTTCTACTTTTTGGCTGGCGGTAATTCTGAGATAACAGAAGAAGAAAGGATTGCTTTTTTTTTTTTAAACCTCAAAAATTTTGTTTAAGATGGCATAAGCATTTATACTTTAGCAGTCTGTTTAACTGAAGCTGTATGACTTTTTCCTGATTATGAAGGTTCCCAGGGTATCTTGTTCAGTTTACTGCATGTTTTGAGAGACAGAAAATGTATATGCACATCTATATATAAAGTAGATGCATAGAGATTGTATATGTATTTCAGATTATTGTGTGCACAGAATCTTATGCTCATAGGATCATTGTGAAAGCCATCTTGACTTAAGCATCTCAGATCATGTGTAGAAAGAGATGTGCATTCCCATGGGTACTGGTCTGCCGCATCAGCAGGTCCAGGTGGGATCTGGCCCATGCAGTTGTCCCTCCTACACAACGCGTGTGAGATGTCACAGAAGGACCACACGACCTTTCTGAGCCATGCAGTCAGGCTCAGGAACGCCGCGTGGTCCGTGGCCCAGGGCTCCGGCTGGCCATGACCCTTGGCTGGTTTTGTGCAGCACAGTTGCCTGACCTTGGTTCACTGCTGCTGAGAAAGCTGTCCCTGAGCTGTGAGAGTATGTAAACCGAAACTGTGCAAGATAAGAAAAGTAAAAACAGGCAGAACTGAAAGTGCTGAGCTGGTAAGAGTGTCTCAGGGACTGGGGACAAAACACTGACATGGAATCTATAAAACCTGAAGGAGAAAGCAGAGACTTAGAAGATGGCATCTCTGCAACTGTGAGGACTTGTACTGATTTACTGAGGTATTTTGACACGACTGAGATACTTATGAGACATAAAGTCTGCAACACTAATAAAAAGCAACAGAAACCACCTCATATGCTTTTCTCTTCTGTCCCACTCTTCCTTTTCCTTTTCCACATTTTTTCTGCACTGTTCCTTATTTGCTCTTGTCTGCTCCCTCCTGACCTGCCTGAGCGATGCTTCTCCAATCAGCCTCTGGTCAAAAGTGCCTCTTGATACCCTTTACCACTTTGACCTCATTTCACTTAGTGAAACCGCTTGAATCATATAACCCCCAAGGCACGCTTGGCTGTAGTACTGTTCTCTCACTGCTCTTGACCCCAGTGTCCACACCGGCACGGTGTGGTGGCCCTGGAGTGCTGTGGTGACCAGCCAGCCCTCCAGCCACCCAGGTCGGCGCCCAGCTTGGCATCAGAGCTGGAGGAGCGAGAACAACATTCCCAGCCCTGATGTGGGTATCCAGGGTTGGGATAGGGACTAAGGGCAAAAGAGACTATGCACTATTGCTTATGCAAGCACCCAGATGAAGATAACTTTATTTTCCGATCACAGGGGTCACCTGGGCCACTGGGCCCTGACATAGGTCCCCCCTTGCTGCCACAGCCAAAGCCAGCAGCTGTCTCCAGAAGCATACCACTTTTCATATGTGGCACAAGTGGACTCTCAGCTGCCTTTGGATGCCTCTGACTAAAGAAATCATCTCATGAGGGAAGTGTCTAGTAGCCTTTGTAGGCTTAATGTTTGGATAGGCGATGCTTACACACAGATGTCATTTGAATGCAGGAAAACCTTATTGAACTTGTGTTGGTTTTCACTTGGTTCAGATGTGGAAGAAACGCGTGTGCCGTCTGGCATGTGCTCTGCAGCTCCTCAAACCGTAGCAGAGACCCTCTCTCTCCTTGTCTCTGCATGTCTTTCGTAACAGGCTCATTCCTGCCAGCACCATATTTCTTGTTGCCAATCTCTTCATCTCACTTCTCAAGCCAAGTGATCAGGCAAGGAGAGGGGCATTGGACTAAAAGGGACTATCTGGATAATTTAAGCTGGACTGCAAGTATACGTTGGTTCCATCCATTTTCATTTTGCATTTTTTTTGGTTGGTTAGTTTGGGGTTTTTTTAAATGAAGATGCAGACGCAAAATGGTAGGCAATTCAGCTGCCCCTGAAATGTTAGTTCTGAGAACTAGGTTTGAAATGGAATTTATCTTTGATTTTGCTTAGTGTCCATTTTGGCATATAGTGAAAATTACATGTGATTCACTAGTTTCAATCAGACCAATCGATACATTTTTATTATAGTATATAATGACACTGTGTGGATTTCAGCTGTAACTTAAAATGCTTGCTACTTGCCAACTGATACTCAACGAAAAACCTGAAAGGTTGGAAAATGGAAGCATTCGGGGAAATTAGAGGTATGAATTTGTACTTGAAGTGGTTAAGAAATTTCCTTCAGTGTGTTCTTAACTAAAGAGAGGAATAAACAAGTGATTGAAAACCAACCCAGAGCCAGGGACAGAAGATGGGAAAGTGACTGTAGTGTTAGGAAGAAAGGTCATAACTCATTAATGTAGTGGAATTGTTGGAAGATATTAGTGCTACATGAGAGTGCAATAGCTTTTTAGAGCATTCGGCAAAATTTCAGGTCAGAATATAATGCCTGTGATACAGAGTAATGGAATAAGTGGAAAGTTGGTTCATTAGGTTGATAACTGGGCAAAAAGCAGGAAACAAAAGGTACCTGTAAAAAGGAGCTTTTTTATCTGGGAAGAAGTTTATTACTGTTTATTACAGAGAAAGATATGACTTGAATTTGGCCTGTAAACTTTGTTCTCCGATGATTTTCCCTCTGCAGCCATACAACAAAACCCCCCTGAATGTTAACCGTGAAGTGGCAGTGAGACATGATATAGGTGAGAGGTCTCCAAAGCTACAAAGCGCAAACTAGATTTAGGTAAAAGACGGGAAAATATATGCCATGAACTAACATGCTGACTGGATTAAATCACTCAGGAGCCCGGAGAAGTGGGACTTCATACAGAAGAAAGCGATGGAGGCAGTCAGGAAGAAAGGCTTCCTAGTTGCGCTGTGAGCTCCTGCTCTGTAGCAGCTGCTGCTGCCCAACCTCCTCTAAGCACATCAGTCTGTGTGGTGTAAGCTGAAGCCAGAAATGTTGCAGAGTGTAACGCAGCATTTACTTTTGGGCATTTGCTAAACAGGCAAAAGGCACATTTTGGAGAGAGGCTCGCAGCAGTCTTTCCGCTGAAAAATAAATTATTCACTTCTGCAGCCCACTCCATTATACTCCACTGTCCTTAGTTGCCTCCTCTGAACTTGGATTCACTACATTTCCAGCCGCGTCTGGGCTTGGAGAACATATTATGTAGCACAAGGGAGAGCAGGTGGTCCTGCGCAGCCCTGTTTGCGTTCAGCCGAGTCCAGGAGATTGGCTTTTGCAGGAGGGGCAGAGATCTGGGGGCATACATGCAATTCATCATCAGTATTTTCAACTGACTGGGAGAAACAGCTACACCTGCTGCTCTGCTTCGGATGGGCTTTGAAATATAAGCAGGCTGAAGGATGTAGGAGTTTTTCTTTCATGATGACAAAAATAAGCACTTTGTTCTGGTATCTGTAAAGTTAAGGCAGTTTCCTACAAGCAATGATAATTCAAGAGCAGTTTCTGCCTTGTGGTTGATACATAAATGAGAAGAGTATTTTTGGAAATGCCGGTTGCTTTTATTATTAAAAATAAAAAAGAAAGTCACTGCTAATTTTCAGTTTGCTGAGTCTTTTAAGACATAATTGCCAACAGAAACACTTTGAGCTACCAGACAGAGGGGAAATAACTCATTGCTGTGAGACAAAATCAGCAGTCCCTACTATGGAGTAGCTACCAAAACCCTGCACCTTGCTCTCAGAAGGAGTCCAGGTGCCTTTATGCCACAAGAAGTCCAAACGGTGTTCAGCTGGGAACCAGGACCCAGAGTCATGATGGAAAGCAAATGCCCACTGCTTTACACAGCCTGTCCAAGGGGAATAAGAGTGTGTAAGAGGTCTGGCAAGATGCCTAAACCCAAACTGCTGGTATGGGTGCCCTGATGGAAAAAAGACACAAGAAAGAGTAGCTTGGAGGCTATGTGAAAGCACTTTCTGTGTTTGCCAGGCACTTTTAGAGAGAACTGGGAAGATTTACTCCTGATTCATCAAAGGCTTTTGCAAATCTGCAGATGCCAAGGCTGACTTCATGGTCTGGGAGAGGCAGCGTGCCACCCGCAGCGACGGTTGCAGCAGCAGAACTCGTGACCCCCCCCCAGGGCATCGCCGATGCGGGAATTAGGGAACATCACTGCCCTGCTGTGGGGAGCAGGCAGGGATCATGCCCAGGGTGAGTCCGGGGCTGGGTCCTGCTTCCCAGTGCTGCCTGCGCCGCTGCCCCATGCCATCCCATCCCATCCCGGCCCCTTTGCCATCTCCCTGTGCTGTGGTACCCCAGGTGCCTGGTGCCACTGTCCTTCCCTGCGGGGACTAGTTTCACCTGCACTGCTGGGAGTCCTTGAGCTAATTTGGGCATTCAGGGAAGGCGGTAACATTTAGTAGTTAGTAGCAGTTAGTAGATAAGGTAATATTTTATTTTGGAATAAATATTTGGAATACAGTTTCCAAATGGCATTTAAATATGCATTGCAGGAAGAAGCTGAACCTCCCTTGTAAATAATAAAAGTGATAAGTTATCCATTGGAAATACAATCTGTAGCTTCATTGAAGCTCATTTATTTAAGCAGGTTATGAATTATTCTTTTCTTGTACATCACCTGACCACCTGGGTGACTCTGCATAACATCAGCATCTATGCCTGTATAATGGGAATAATAGCACTATGCATCTTTGGAGAAGACCCTGGGATTTCAGAGTAAAGGGTTTATTTAAGTGCTGAATTTTACCTTACACAATAGCTCTGCAGCCTGATTCCTTTAAAATGAATCGCAAAATTACCACAGAGTTCAGTGGGAGCAAGATTGGATTATTGCAAAATGCAGACTGGAGGTGTATATATTTATTAACTTTAGAATAATCATCCATGATATTCCCTGTTAACCCTTTCATTTTTGTTTTACCCAGGCTAGAAGCCAGATACCGCACAAGTGACTCCATATAAATTTGAACAGGAACAGAACATCATTCTTTCCAAAGCAATTAAAAATCTCCTTCACTCTTCCCAGCTCCCTCATCTTTGCCATGTGTAATGAAGCTGAAAGACAACAAGGGACATGGTCACTGGAGATGCTTGTCAAGTCTGTGACTGAAGCTACTGAAGTTCCCTATTAATATGACACGTGAAAACTTGGGTAAAGAGGTGCTACAGTTCCAAGGTCAAACATACGGCTGCTAGGAAGTAACCAAGTCATAACTTCCCAGGCAGCCTTAGCTCAGTTTTCCCATATATTTATATATCTCCTTTACAATAGAGTATTTAATTACATCGTCACTGATAACTTCCTCCTGAATTTTCCTCCTAATGTGTACTCTGAGCATACTTGTGTTTATGTAGCCCTATAAGCTGGGTCTTCATCTTCATGTCTCACAGAGAGTATTGTATTAGAACCCAGCAGAGAGACATTTGATCTAAACTCTTGATTTCGTAAAGTTTCAAAGGCGAAGTCATCCTGGCACGACAGCCCTGGGTGAGGATAGCCGAGGGGGGCCACAGAGGAGAGAGTGGAGCCACATGTCTGTTTGTCCCATGGCTTCTCCCTTATATTTCACTGGGAATACAGTGACCAAAGTGGCGGCCCAGTGCATCCCCAACAATGGTCCCCCACTGCTCGCTGATTAACCAGAAAGCCCCTTGCCCGACTGAAAGAGCTCATCCTTGCTAGGTGAGGTTTTATTTTGCTCCAGAGACAGGAAAAACACAGTGTGGTTTTAAATCTATCACAGAGGAAGGGTACGGAGCAGGTGGCCAAACACCCTAAGGAGGGTTTTGGAGTCAGGGCAGGGGCAGTCTATGACTGGGAGGTGTAAGGAAACACCTTGCAAACCACTGGGAACAAGAGCAGCCGAGCAGCTCTGCAAGTCTCCCTTTTCCTTTCGGCAGTAGCTAATTAGTCTCTGCGTAGGGAATAGGTTCATGGTGAAAAGCAAAGCCCTGCGCTGGCTGTTACCAAGCAATATTCATGTCTGCCTCTGGGACAGCAGCTACTTTCTTATTTGACAAACACAGGAGATGACTTTCCATTAAGCAGTCAGTCTTGTTTACAGGAAAAGGCACAAATAAATAATAGAAATAATCTACCGAGGCAAAATTGTACCTTTTTGATTTTTAAGTGAAGAACCCGAGGGAAGCCACTGATGTAGAAAACACTGAAGGCTTTTGGCTCTACCTAGGGGAAAAGAAAAGGAAAAAACGCCAATAGTTTAAAGCCTTTTCTTTAAAAGAGGTACCTTATGTTTTCAAAAATATTTACAACCTCTCCAAATAGGTAGAAAAATGTCACTATTCACAAATTTGTGGGGGGAAAAAAGGGTCTGCATATCTTTCCTTTCAAACATTTAATTGCCTTCAGGTGTTCTAGTCCCTCATTATTTCGAAGGGAAAGTTGGGTGAATGCATCGGTCGGATATCCAGGTGACACTCCGGGTGGCCCTGGCTGCAAGCACTGGCTCAGGGTTGCTGGAGACCTCTATTTGAAGCCACATCAATAACAGCGAGGTTGCACATTCAGCATCACACAGAGCCATCCGCAGTTTAACCGATATTTCTTTATCTGGATATAAGCACCATACGTGCCGAGGTCTCCGTTACGCTCAATTTTGGGGGTTTCTTGCAGGACACTGATTTATAAAAAGCTGGTTAGAAATAATGAACAGGATCAAATGGAAATGAACGGCACGGGGGTGAGAGGATCTGTCCTTTTAACGAGCGGTGGCAGTAACAGATGAAGCAAACTGCCCTTCCCTGGCTCCGCAGCTTGGCTGGGAAATTGCTCTCAGGAGGGGGCCCAGCCCACAATAGCGTGGTGGCACAATCGCTGGAAAAACTAAAAATGCTGCTTTCCTGGAGGCCTTGCATGGCACATCACGGCGCAGAGCAGGGGGAATAACGTGCGCATTATTCTTTCAGCCTTACAATGGTATTAGTAGGCTTTTTTTCATGAGTTTTGCTGACTTATCATATGATACTTTTTTAGCTTAAAGCAGTATCGAGGCCACGAAGACGCCTCAGCAGCCTGCGCCGGAGACCAAAGACAGCGCTGGTGCTGACACCCCCCGGGGTGGGAGAGCTCCCATGGCACACTGGGCTGGGGGATGGATGGGCGAGGAGTCTGTCATTAAGAGATCAGCTGTGCTCACGCTCTTTTCATTCCTGGTTTTCCGGACAGAAAGGCATCCCCAGAAGCCATCTGCCAGCCCCTCGCCCCCAGCCCGGCCGGGGTGTAATGGCTCCTGGGGGAAGCATCTGACTCATTTACCCTGGGCTAATAACATATTGCAGATATTTTGCAGAAGACAGCTGAGCTTTTTGATGCCCCCTGATGCCTGAAGAGCATTTTGTTCCTTTTACATTCACTGTACACGCTGGTTCTTCCATTGTGTTTTTGAGGGCAGAGCCTGTCATCCCACAAGATATTGCTTGCTTTTGTGCATCTGCCTCGTCTGAGAGAATTGGGAGGTTGGTCCTTCTGAAGACATGAGAAAATAGTCTTTTAAAGGGGCACTAGTGGTTAAATAAGTTACTGCTTACCTAAGAGTGCATGACCTGCTATAGGTGTTCATAAAACTTTGGATTAACGCCTTAAAATCAGCTAACATTATTTTATTGTGGTTCTATTCTATTCTATTCTATTCTATTCTATTCTATTCTATTCTATTATTTTATTTTAATATTTTATATTTTTTTATTTTATTAATCTTGTTCTTTTTGCTCCAACATAGCTCTTATGCACACATATTACTATTAGTATATCAGGATCAAAGAAAGAACAGAAGAAACTCTATTGCTGTCTCTTTTCATCCTCCCTTGAGGATGCTGTGACTTAGTCTCTAATCTGGAGGGCAGTCATTGGGAACGATGCCAAATCCTTTTTTCATAGCACATATGAGACTGAAATTGCTCATTAAAAATCTTTCCCACCTTAGTGCACATTGTTTGCTGTGGGGTCCACTGTTATTTGACTGTCTGTGTCAATACCGTCTGGCTGCTCAGCACCTCCGGCCTGGGAGGGCCCCGTTATCCCTTCCTGACCCGGCCTCGCAATACTTGCAGGATTGTATTCAGGCGCCTTCCAAGTTTCAGCATCTTCCCTTTATGGATTTAACAGCCTCACCAGTTTCATCTCTTCATTTTATTATTTTTTTTTTCATCTCATTTATCTTAGTTACATTTAGTTAATTGAGACTAATGTTTTGTTGAAAAATCTCTCTCTCAGTCCCCAAGCTGAGCTTTTGAAGTGAATAGATTTGGGTAAAAATTTGCAAATGAGCTATTAATATCACGCAGCAAAGATACTCTCTCTTCACCCATCATTTCCACATTGGCCTGGAGGGGATTCCCTTTCCTGAACTGATAGTCAAATAGTTGCCAGCATCACTTTCCCCTTTGGGTACAGCTGGGGCTCTGTGTCTGTAAGCCCGATCTACTTCTGACTGCGACACTAGAGCAATCTTACTTTGCAGATGAGGCTGTCTTGTATTAGATTTTATCCCAAAAGAGGGGAAAATACATCTTTTCTCTCTGACTCCTTAATATCATTCTATAAATGAATCTGAATCCTTATTTGGCTCCTAGGTTTGGTATCACCGGATGCAGTTTGGGAGCAGGGGGCAGCACTTAAACCCAAACTACCCTCATTTGCACAACTTAGGAACGTGTTAGACTGTGATGAGCTACTTAACAGAACCCAGTCACTGCACCCAAAGATCACCTCCTCGGTAACCAGTTCAGCAGCAGGGAAGTGCCCAGTAGTCTTTATGAAGCTTGTCTGTGCTCTTATAAAAGAAGCTGTAGTTTTCTAATGTTTATGGGACTAATGTTGCAAAGTGCATTAAGGTGCACCCGTTTTTCTGTGTTAGAAGTAGTTTCTGGCACTCCTTCAAAGTGGGGTGAGCCTGGGTTTGTCTTGACTGTGGACTCCCTTGGCTGGGGATGCCTCCACTGCCCCCCTCTCTAGCCTGGGCTCTGTGAGACGCACTGTGCTAGGTCTCCACAGTCCAGGCACCACAAGGGTTGGCTGCTTGGCTGCTTTACAGCTGGAGCACTCCACCGTCCAGCTGGAGAAATGCCATTTGTACCAGCTGAAGGTCTTCCTCAAATCTTTAGGGGACATGTCTTTCACAGCTCCTGCCTATTTTTGTTTCCTGAATGATGTGTGAGTGAATGATTAGATAAAAGTAGCAAAATGTTTGGAAAAAAGATGGATCTACACCCTACAGAAGGAAGAAAAATGTCATAGTGTTTGATCTTGCATTTGATTGAGTAACTGGTCAAACTGTCAGAGTTACAGATCAAGCTGAGAAACAAATCCTCCAGTTTCCTAAAATTGGAAGAGAACTGGAGAGACAGCTTCATCTCAAACCAACAAGTCGTTTTATTAAGGGAGAAACAGGAGACAGAACCAGTCCAGGAGAAGAACAAGCTCCTCCATGCGTCGGTCCATGAGCACACATCACTGCCAGAGCAAGTGGGAGCAGAGACCTCAGGGGGGCACAAGTGTCTCCCAAGCAGGGAAGAAGCAGGCATGATGGCACCATCACAGTCATGAGCAGGGGGGGCAGAATCATGGAATGGTAGGGGTTGGAAGGGACCTCTGGAGATCATCTAGTCCAACTGCCCCTGCTAAAGCAGGTTCACCTACAGCGGGTTGGACAGAATCACGTCCACAGAAAGGCAGATGGTATTTTTTCTGCAAATTGCGGATGGGAGCATCCCACCTCCGAACTCCCAGGCTGCGTTTCAATGGACTGCAGAGGTTAGTCCAGCGACCGGGCGCCAAACAATCACAACAAGACCCAACTGCACCTTCAACCACCTCCTGTCAATGCAAGAAAGTTATGTGAGAGTGGCCAGACTTGGGGTGAGTTTTCTGCTCCTTGTGGTTTTTTTCCTCTGCAAAGATACATTAGCTGATAGACTGTGAGGCATTTCTAATACTTTTATCATCACTTATTATCACAACTGCTTTCCACAGGATATTCCCAGCCTCACAGTCCACTGAACGTTTATAGCAGCTATCACCAAAATGAGCGTAGTACGTCTTCAGGCTCTTAGTCTGCTCCAGGATGGATGGGATGCAGAGGCCTCTGGCAGCAAAGCAGGGAAGGGGAGGGTGTTTCTCCTGGAGACCCTCGTCTGCTGTGGCAATTTAACATGTGCTGAAACTAATCACAAAGGCTGTATCATTTAAAAGGACTAGTCCCAGGTGGAAAGGTAAACACATGCTTCAGAGTAAGGCTAGGTTAGGGGCTAAATAAACATCCCTGACACGAAGGGCCGTTTAATGGGAAATGTTAATTGTGTTACAGAGGGGTCAGATTTGGCAGGATAAAAAAGACTAACCAGCATTTCCAGATCCCAGAGGCAAGTTGATAACAGATTTTTTTTTTTTACCGTTATAATTCCTGGATTGTCATCTAACGACATCAAATTACTCCTAATAACGCTAACCGGAGTCCAAGAGCGCTGCCTTGCGCACGCGCGTACAGCAGAAGCGCAGCCCAGCGGCTACTGTGGGACTTGTGCTGAGCGGGGCAGTTAACACAACACACGCTGGCGCCCGTGAAAAGTCTCCAGGAAGGCAAAACATTTTTCTTTCCCTTTGGAAAGTGCTTTGTCCAAAAGCACTGCTTTGCCTTAAAGCCAGAAAACTGACTTCGTGTTGCTATGAGGAGGTGCTGGTTGAACAGGATGGAATAACCAGGTTATTATTGGTATGTATTGGTATGATATTTATAAAGTAATACTGTATGACATTAGCAGTGAGAAAGCTCAGGTCGTTGCTCCCTGGTCTTGCCTTCACAGTCAGGGAACAAAGTAATCCCATGAATGACATGCAAAAGAAAATAAATCTCAATATTTCCGTAAGTAACTTTTGTTCTGCAAAAGACTTGCTCTTTGGTACCCAAAATTAGACATCACAGAGAGACTGATTTTTTAGAAATTGCTGATCACATTCCAGTTCTGAACATAAAGGCTCCTGGCAGTTCAGCCGTGGTGGGTACGCACAGCTCTATATATAGGTATCTGAATGTGAAAAACCCTGGCCATCATCTCCAAGCTGACTGCATGAAAGCACGCAGAGCTGCTGCAGCTCACCTCATCCTTGCTATTAGCACAGCCTTTCGTGCTCTGTAGGTGTATTTCTGATGACTGAAGGAAAATGGCCCTGTTTTATAGGAATCTCAGGAACAAGGTTTCTTTAATATGTTCAGGGTGGTTTTAATTTAAAGCTGAACACAGCACTGAAGTGGTTGGCCTCCACAAATACAATAAAGTGTTTAAACACTGAGACATTTTCACTCTTGGCTCATTACTTGGGGCTTTCAGCATTGTGTTTGAAGAGGAGCTATTTATGGGCTATCAAACAACGGGCTGGGAGAAAGGAATTTAAAGAATGTCCTTGAGTGCTTTGGGGAGCTTTGCAGAACAGGAACAACAAAAACTTGTGCCAACCCTTGGTGGCTGCCCAGTGAGGCTGCCTTCTGGGGTCCTCCCACTGGGCGCAATGACACGGGGACACATTACAGGAATAGAGTCATTACATCCCTCCAGAGATGGCACAGGTCTTTACCTTGGTGCTGTTCTCAAAGGGGAAGGAATAGTCACAAAGCTCTACAGTGTGGTTTTAACTGGGATGGTTTCTACATAGAAGGGCCCAAACAGACAGTAGAAGATGTCCCACAAGGACAGAAATAACGTCAGAGTCCTGACATGATTTCTTCATACTGGGACAATATGCAGTGATGTTTAGAGCATGTTACCAGAGTACCTGTGTGAACTTCTTTTAAGCACAGCACATTTTGTAGATGACGATGGTGACAAGGAGAAATCATAATGGAAAACTCACTCTTTTCTCACCATTATGTTTAGTGATGGGCAGAAGGAAAGGCTGCCTCAGCCACCACGCAGGCTCACGTCCCAACCTTCCTCTGGCTCCTGCTCTCCTCCCTTTTATATCCGGGCAATTTCACCAGGGAGACCCAGGAGACTTTGTCCCGTCGGCGTGGGCTGGAGAGCAAGGATGCTCTGCCATTTGCGGGATGACTGCGTGGGCTCTTTGCAGAGCTCTGTCAGCGATCTCAGGGATGTGCCCAGCCGGCCTAAGGGCTGCCAGTGTCCTGCGTGGCTGCAGGATGAGTCCAGCAAAGCACCGTCCCTGCCTGCTGATACACCACAGGGGAAACATTGGCGAAGAAGAGACCCATCTATTGAAAGGACAGTATCAGCCCACAAACCAGTATGCAGAGAGGACATAGATTATATCTAAATCAGAAAGTTTCTACCCCCCTAGATACTGAGGTTTAGCAATAAGCCCTTCGAGTTATTCACAGGCTCTGCTATTTTGCCAAAGAAAAGTGGCTGGCATCTAGAGGGGATGGCATGATCTGGGCTTGTGTGACAGCAGGGGACAGGACTTAGTGTCCTGGCTGTCTGCTCTAGGTCTCTGTTCTTCCCTGCCTTCAAGGAGAGCTCCCCTCTCCTCCCTGCCCCAGTAACATGTTTCAAATACTCAGCATTTCTAAACTTGCTTATCCTCAAGTGAGTGTAAATCCTACACTATCTGTACAACAAGCAAAAGTGTTATCCTCATCAAACCCAAATAAATCAGTATCTCACTGCAGCACAGCAATCCAAACTCTGACTTAGACAGTTGTTATTTATGTTATCTTGATGTTTTGTAGCTCAGTGGGAAACAGCTACTGTATTAAACTGCTTCTATCGAAACCAGGATCTTGTGCTTTGAAGGTGCTCAGTGGTGCCTCAGGGACACACTTCCCTCCTCAAGCTCCTCCATGCCCTGGATGATCACTTGTGGGCAGCTGGGAAAAGCAGTACCTGAGGACAGAAATCAGCTCTCCAAACCCCAAAGTCCCGGCTGTAGAGCTGAGGAGAGAAAAGAGGGCTCTGTCAAGAGCACTGCTTATGGCATAAGTCATCTACTAAGGAATAGCAACAGAAGACATTTCCCCCCTCTCCTGCCTGGCCAAAGACTGACCCCAAGGAAGGGCAGTAAATCTGGCACCTGAATTTTGAGTTTGTTTTACCAGTGATGGCACTCTTCCCTTTCTGAGTAGGAAGTGTTGAGCTAGGACAAGCCTTTGAAGTCCAGCTGGCTTGTGATGAGGCAGGGAGATGTACTGGAGAAATCCAGCCAGACTGAGGAGGCAGACGGGCTGTTTCTTTAAGGGCATAAAAAGATCAGTGGCTGAAAGAACAGATCTCCTGACACTATAGGGATGACATTTGCTGTATGACATTATGTGAACTTTAAGATAATTAAGTCCGAGGTCTCCGCTTGGCTTTTACACTTCTAGAGTATTGCCATTGCTCAGGTCGCTCCTGTTGGACAGGAGGGGCATTGCCAGGGTCCCGGCTGTGCACTCACAGCCAACAACATTCATAAGTATTTTCCAGATTTCCTGCCTTAAACTAACCTGAATTTATCACCTGACAAACTCAGCAGCAAAATCTGGTTTTCACCTGTCACAGAGCAGACGGCAGGGGAAGCGAAGGTTCATTACTTTCTCCCCGGGACCGCGGGAGCTGCTCTCCGTTTCACCCGCCGATCACTGACCGATGGAGCGGTGGCTCTGCCTTCATATCTGACAAGGGCTGTTGCAGGCGCCGTCTCATCGCTGATGCGATCATGTTGAGATGAGGGAGGATGTGGTTTCGAAACCTTGAACGCCCTTCACTCGCAGACTGCTCTGCCGTGCGGCGGCTGCTGCGCAGTGCGGGCGCTTCAGTTGTCTCCTGGATGAAACGATCTCATTAGGTGATTTCAAAGAGCTGGATGGAGCAGAGCCACCTGCTTTCTCAGAAAGCACGTCTCATCAGCTTTCCCGGAATTGATAGAGCGCATGTGAAAGGGATGTCGAATTGATAGAGCACATGTGAAAGGGATGTCTGCATTCCCTGAAAACCTTACTTTAAAGACGTAGCTCCAAGCTTTCTTAGTTTGGAGAGCAGTTAAACAGACCAGCCCTTTGCCTCCTCTCCTTTTCCCTCCCTCTCTCCCCCTCCCCTGTCCCCAGGCTTTTTTGTCTCCATTATACTTCCAAACAGCTCAGGGATATTTACCTGTTACCATTATGTTTTTTTCTAGCACATGTAAGCCAAAATGGATGCACAGGTGCAAATGCCCATGGGGAAACCCCGCCTCTGGAATAACAGGGGATTTTTGATTTCTAGTCCACAGTGGTGAAGCTAAGAAAAAAGATCCTGGAATAAGGGTCTGTCTGGGGGAGTTTTGCTGACATGGCTGTAAGAGTTTGCAGAGCCAGGCTAGCACGTGCTGGTACAGCTCTCCCACCGACCGGAGCTGCTGCCTGGGCAGAAGTGCTGCCCCGAGACCCCGGGAAGGCAAACGCCTGTGCCTGGCTGCTGCGCGGCACAGGGATGGCACTCTCTGCATCACTGCTGGGAACGGGCAGAGGCCCGGCACTGAGTTGTCTGCCTCCGGTAAGAAAGACGATAGCTTTGATGATGATTTTTCTAACAGGAGTATCTACTGCCTCCAGAAGTGGGGTGATGTTACCAGCTCATTTCATACAGATCATTATGTAGCTACCTAATCTGCCTTGAAACGGTGGCCTGCCTCGTTTTGTGTTTCAGGACCATTCTCCCATCCTCCTCCTGTCCCGTAAAACAAGCAGTATTAGAGCTGTAACTGTAGCTATCAACTGTGGGGTGGCCTATTAGCTTTTTAATAAGCACCATAGACTGTTTGCTTAGTTTACAATTGACATTTTTTCATCCCAGTCCTCACAAACATAACCCGTACGCTGGAAAGCCAGGCTGGTTTTCTGCATCGTGCACATGTTGGGAACTGAAAAGTAGAAGGCAGCATTTCCTTTTCCCTACGATGCAAAGGGCAGAAAGACTCTGCTGCACTCCTCTTGTGCTATTGCCTTTGTGGAGCTGGCAAATCAATTTTTTTGTGGGGGAAATGTGTCTGGGTAAAGCAGGAGAGAGCATGTACTTGCAGAATGAAAGTGCCATTTCATAAGGTTTTTTTATCTTAATTGAATTTTTAAAATGACAGTTGGTTCGATCCTTTATATTGCTTTCACTCAAAAGCTGTAGAGCTGCTAGATAGATTATGGAAAACATGCAGTGTCACGAGATGGTTCTTTAAGACATTCTCAGAATTGTTGTAGGAAAATATCCTTTTCTTGTAGCATCATGAGTTTAGTCTGTTGACTCCTCCTGTGGTCTTCAGAATGGTTACTATTTAGTAATTGACATTTACATCACGGCAGAAGTTAAATGTGGCTGCAGTTCCACAGGTAATCTTTATATGCCTACATTCAGCGAGGAAAATATTTGTATTGCGATGAGTCACAGGAACTGATTTAAAATGCTGTATGTAAACATCTCCACGACCTCTATCTGCAGCCTGAAATTCTGGGCGTAAGCAGCGGTTGCTGACAGAAGTCTGCAGGGTTTGACCCAACTGTTGTTTCCCTTTGCTGACACACAGGGAACGGTGCGTTTGCTCCTGCCTCTTCTCGCTCGGTGGTGACTGTGCCTGGATCGTTGCAGCGGGAGAGCTGATGCCCCTCGGTAGCACGCCTGCAGCCACACCGTCCTGCTTTCTTTTTCAGACACGCACCTTACGGTTGCACAAACCCTCTCTGCTTTTGTGCCTTCAGATTTTGGCACCTCTTCCCTGAGGAATTTGCTCGCAGCAAGTGCTCTCCCCAGCGATGGGAAAAGCACTGCTTTCCTCCTGACAGGCATCCCCATCCCCGGCCTTTGCTGCGGAGGTTTCTCCGGGCGCTCGAACCTCCTCTGTCATGTGCATTAGCAGCGGCACTGGGAAACGGTAGCTGAAGGCACCAAGGGGTTAAAGAGTGCGGCTGTGTTGCTGTATGGGGCACACGTTTGGGGAAACATCAGTGCCAGCAGCTGAGATGCTGCCTCTCTTTAGTACCAGGCTCCAGGCAGAGGGCCCTGGGATGAAGGGCCCTCCCTTCTGCCAGAACGTGCTGGCTCTGACTGGTGGCAGCCGGTGTTCCTCCAGTCGAGCCCCATGAGTGTCCGGTTTAGATTTTAATAAAAATGTGACTGAGGCACCCATCGGCACCATCTCACATTTGGGCTCAGCAAGCTCGGTGGGCTCTCTCGCAGGCAGGTTAGTCACGCCAGGATTTTCCGCTGGTGGATGGATGGGAACCCATCCTCTAAAAACACCCGGGGTACCAGTGCACGGTGGTTCACGCTCCAGTAGAAGTAGGCTTTCATGCAGAGCGCCGGTGACCTCCGCCAATCTACTGCTCTGGGGACTGGCTGATGAGGATTAATTGATTCATCTTGGGCCACCAGCTTTCTCAGCTGGTTACCACTCCCCAGGAAACGTTATTTTCCTCACTCAGACTTGACTAATTGTAAGCCTTTAAGAATGGCACTTCCAAAAAAGAGGGGCCTGCTGAGTGAGTTATTAGTCATCCTTATCTGGGAGGGAAGCGACGGCTGCTCTAACAGCTTCTTTATCTCTGCAGCCAGCACCATGTTCTGCGGAGAGGGGGCTGTGGGGACGCTGTGCAGCGGGGAGCACCTTCCTTCAAGGAGAGAAAGGGCAGAACAGTTTGTGTCTACAGTGCTAGCTCTGCGCTCTCCAAATGATGGCTTTGGTTTTAAGAGCTATTTATTTTTAACGAATTGTGACTAATAACCCCCCCTGCATTTTTCTAACCAAGCCTGACACAGTTTGGGTTTGTTTCTTTTTTTTTTGGCAAATAGATGGAGCTCAGTGTTTCCCCTGATGGATGATCCAGCTCTATGTCTGAGAGAGCTTTGCAGCAGACTCCAAAAGTCTGGCAGGAGATATCCTCACTCTGCAAAAGCGTGGTCCTCTCTGTTTGTGGGCATGACAGAGCTCAGAACACATTTTGAGGAACGTCATGGTTGAATTCACTTTGGTAGCTGCATTTTGCCCTCTGAAGCACTTCCTCTCAGGTTTTAATATGGTTTCTCACATTCTTTCCAAACTAGACTGTGTTGTGGCTCCTTTTCTGCAGTTATGAGGAAGTCTCCAGAGAAAATATTGAACACGTCATACGTTACATAGATGTGGAATCCACTGTTGGGAAGTGGCTAGGGCTGTACCAAACCAGTCTTGTCAGAAGAGGTGTCCTAAAGGGGAATGTGAAAGCATGACTGTCTTCTCCTTTTAATCCTCATATGTCTCCAGAAAGAAGAAAGCCTTACTCCAAGCCTCTCCTGGCAAAAAGCATAGTGTCATCTTGTATTTCAGTGTAACTGGTAGATCCCTTCAATCAAACAAAGTTTTGAATTTGGTCGGTGGTTCATAGGTTTCTTCATTGGCATTTCCTATCAATTAGCAAATTATTTGTCCTCCAGAAAAACTGGCAGTGATCTGCCTGCCCAAAGTAACTGAATTGCTGCCAAACTGTCCGTCTTGCGCCTCCTTTGCATAATGCACTCTGTTACAGCGCCTGTTTAATACAGCAGCATTGTCTAGGAAATGACATTTGGCTTTTGCCTTGACGGGTGTTTGACAGTGTCTCACCACCTTTCCCATTATTTCCCCATCACAAGTTTTCTCCGTAATGAGGCCGAGAATAGGGGCTGCTTTGCACTTATCACAGAGATTGTCACAAATACACTTATCCCCAGCTTCTTGGAAGGACCCATCAGCACCCAGTTTACGTGGCTGTCACTGATTCGTCTTTCTAGGACTATGGAACTCTAAGCATCAGCAAAGTCCTCTGGTGCAGCAGGAAGATGCGGCTCTGCAAAGCCCTGCCTTCTGCAGGGTGAAGAGCTGCTCTGTGATGTTCATTAGCTGTATTATCCACACAGGCATTAATGGCTCAGGTTTTGCTCCTTATCTGTGATCTTCAGTCCTGTTTGTTAGGACACTTGTGTGATAAAGGAGTGCACCTCCCAGGTTGATAATTTGGTGTTTGTCTTTTTTTTTTTTTTCATGAGACATGTATTTGCATACCAAATACCTAGTATTGCTTGCAAAAATAAAAATAATTTTAAATGTAAAATCTGTCTTGTTTGTAAAACCCTCCAGGCAAATTCTGTTTCAAAAAGTTATTCCAATTTCTGTGTCAGAAATTTTCTGTTTCTTCTTCCATCAACAGAATTGACCTCATATGGGCACACAGAGGGGATGATGTCATTGTCAGGGGCTGATTAACATCAGGTTCCTAAGAGTGCTCTCCTGTATGCTCATTTTCCAGCAAAAGAAAACCAGATAAAAGTGCATTGAAACCTTTTAGAAATCAGAGTTATTTACTCCAATCCCATCAAGACCTTCACTGCAAGAAAGACATTGAGGTGCTGGAGCGTGTCCAGAGAAGAGCAACAAAGCTGATGAGGGGTCCTGTGGGGTTGATTAGCCTGGAGAAAAGGAGGTTGAGGGGAGACCTAATTGCTCTTTACAGCTGCCTGAAGGGAGGTTGTAGCCAGGGGGGGGTTGGTCTCTCCTCCCAAGTAACAAGTGATGGGACAAGAGGAAATGGCCTCAAGTTGTGCAACGGGAAGTTCAGAGTGGATATTAGGAACAATTTCTTCACTGAAAGGGTTGTCAAGCAGTAGGACAGGCTGCCCAGGGAAGTGGTTGCGTGACTGTCCCTGGAGGTATTTAAAAGATGTGTAGATGTGGAACTTAGGGACATGGTTTAGTGGTGGACTCGGCAGGGCCAGGTTAATGGTTGTACTTGATGATCTTAAAGGTCTTTTCCAATCTAAATGATTCTATGATTCTATGAAAAGTCTTCTCATTCAGAATACACCAACTACTTACTGATTGTGCTACAGAGCTTATCATTTTCTATACATTACAAAAAGCTGTGAATAACTGATGACGAAAGAAATTTTGCTTCAGCATCTACTTCTGGTTAAAGTCATATGTAAAAGGGCTCACAGCTTCCGTTATGATTTATAAAACTGAACAAAAAGTCTGATGGAAAATTTAAATTCATTTTGTTTGGAATTCGGTTAGGTTAAGAAGTTGCTGAAACAATACCTTTTTAATTTACACACATATAAATTTAGAGAGATTTCCCTTTTTTATGATAGACCAGATATGTGTCATCATGGTGACAGATAGCTAAGTCTCCTGGCTGATACAATACTGTTTGTCAAACAAATGGCATGGAGAGCGGGTTGCAGCAGTCTCTCTGCCAACAAAATGCCTCCTGCCAGCGCCGTAGGAGGCTGACTGACGGCCCCTTCCAAATGGGGACAGTTATACAATAATAACTCTGCTCCGTGTCAGCGGTGATGCTAATGTATGCAAATGCTGCTATAATGAATCCAATTAGATTTCTCTGTATACAGAAATATGCCAAACTACCTGTATCTTATCTCACGATAAGGGGAGAGAAGAGGACTTCACCTTTGGAGATGTCGCCCCTGTCTCTGCTGCTGGAACTGTTCCGCACAGGGTTGGGGTGCCGGTACGCTGCAAAGCTCTCAGCTCCTGAAAAGTCCTGGCTGCTGCTGCTGCTGCCTGGGAAAGAGAGATGCTGTGGCCGAGGGAACTCTGAGGTTGCCCTTGCCCGCTTTACCAGCCTGCAGTGTGTTCAGAAGTACAGGTGGTCAAAGCCAGCAGAGACCTGTGGAGAGTGGTCACCTGCTTTATGTTTTCAGCAGCTCACGTTCACTTTTATTACGGAATCATAGAACAGTCCAGGTTGGAAGGGACCTCAAAAGATCATCTAGTCCAACCTTTTTGTGGGAAAGGGAGCCTATTATCTAGCACCCTGGGACTGGCCCATCTTGAAAACCTCCAGTGATGGGGGCTCTACCACATCCTTGGGAAGGTTGTTCCAGTGAATGGTGGTTCTCAGGGTAAAAAAATTTCTTTCTTCTACCAAGATTAGGTTATTGCTTTCTTGTGGGACAGGTAATCAGTGCATGACAAATCTCTGTCACTCTTTTTGAGCATTTTCAGCGTATTTTCTGAGCACAATAGTGAACAGACTCTGCTGTGCAGAGAGGCTGGAGGGAAAGCTGCTAGCTCAGTAGTCACGAATGAGATACTTCCAGACGTCATAAAAGAGGGGGTGTCATTTATTAAAGAAATTTTACTTTAGGGCCTCCTGAATATTCATGATGTGCTGGGTCCTGCTGCTCAATGTTTCTGTTGTCTCGATTAATCAGCTGATCTTGTGAAGAGTTTTAATCAGCTCCAACGTTGCCAGAAATGAGCCCCATTTCAAGTGAAATAAACGTGACTGTCAGCAGCTGACGGGACGCCCAGCTGCACGTTGGGCCTGGAAGCTGGATGCTCAGGGTGGTACCCAGGCAGACTCCAGGAGAAGTAAAGAAGACCTACCTGTCATGGATCTACTTTGTGTAACACCCTTCATGTAACCTAACCAAACTGGTTTCTAAGCAAGTGAGATGGTAAGACAAATAATGCCAGTGTGACAGAGCTGTTGAGAAGGCTGAGCAAGAGAGAGGAGGTTGGGAAAGCTCACAAATTCCACCAAGAGACCTATTAGTTTCCTGGCTCAAATGAGGCACAGCGTCAATGGGATGAAGCCACCCAGGCCCAAGCTGCACCGTGAGAGCTGTTTCGAGCTGCTGGAGATGTTTGCTCAGATGTCCATGGGCGCAGGTGTTTCTGCAGTGCTTCCCAGGGTGCGCTGGAGCAATGCCCCAGCACTCCTGCACTCACCAGATGTTTGCACACCATCAGGTGGTCCTCTCCAAGCACCCTGCACAGATGCTGAGCCAATGGCTCCATTTCGTAATAAGATTTGCCTTCCTTGCACCAACAGGGCAGCTCCAGCCCGATGCCTGCTTGGCCTGGCTGCAGGTTTGCTTTGCAGGGGACAAACCTTCCACCTCACACATTTCACGGCATGTCTCTTCCCAGAGCTCCAGCTTCTGGGTGGTTTAGTTTGTCTTCACAGGGCCAGTGGTCAGCTGAGGAGGTGAAGGAGCGTCCTCTCATCATCTTTGAGTCTCGAATGCCCCTTCCAGGGCTGACTCCCCGATCCCCTGGTGACAGTGAGCACTCTTGTGGATGGAAAAGAGTTTTATTTTTGAACACACGATAAAAAGATCAGAAAAAGGACAATGCGAGATTGCTAAGGCAAAAGCATTTCTATAAGGCTTGAGTACTAAACTTCTGATAACAGGTACAGGAGTGGGAATTATAGCTGAAAGCTCCCAGCCCTGCCTTAAATATCATTCACTGATAAGGGGGCCAGTTCTCTGGCAGGGGAAAAATCTTACGCTCTAAGGAAGCTCCCAAGCCATCTGCAGATAGTAATCTTTCCTTGAACATGAGCTCAGATACGGGTTGAGTTCTTCCTTTAATAGCTTATCTCTAATATGAAATTATCTCTGTCTTTTTAAGGCCGGCAGACATACCTCCTTGCTGTTTGCAGTCCGGCTTCTTTCTGTTAATGCCGCAGATAGGACATCACGGCTTATCACTCATGGCTGACACTCTTTTCCTCTAATGCTTTCCTGTTACTTTATTTCCTATTAACCTAAATTAGCATGACTGAAGTCAGGCTGAGGCTTGTGGCAACACTCAGTCACGTTTTTCTACCTCTCTTGCTTTAAACTACTTCTAGATAATTTTACACCATTTGACATACCAAAGCCCACAATAATATTGAATATTGAAATATATTGAATAATTAACATTATTCAAGAAGTTAATACAAGAGTGTGTGTAGTTCATGCTGCGTGTTTTTTAACACCACACATGGCCATTTCCTGGCTTGCACATCCTGCTCAAGGCAGCACCACAGCTGTCTCACCTCAACCTTTGCCAGGTCTTCGAGGCGCCGCAGACAGACACACCGTCTAATGGTTTACCTGTCACATGCTCAAGCACACCACTACTTCATTTGTACAGATAGAATAATAAGGCTTCACACTTTTAGGGCTTCAGAATATCACTTTTGCCTATCATGTAAACCTTGATCGGCATCGGCATCAGCAGATGTTTAAAGTCTTCACAGTGGGGGATCTGTTGAGTTGACACCAGACGGTTTTCTTCACCTGGACACCTTCTCTGCTGAAGAAGGTTTCCATTTGAGTAGAAGGCACATAAGCTTTAGCAAATCTTGAAATTTGTCTTTTGTCATTAGTATTGGCATCTAATTCCCAGAAGAACTGGAAAGACAGTGGCAAGAAAGGCAGATTAGCCTCACAAAATGAAGTTTCCAACTTAATATGTAGTTGCTATTGCATACTGAGAGTTTGTAATACAAGTCTTTAATGGGAATTTATAAATTGCTGACAGACGGATTTCAAAAAGGTTCATTATTACACTGACCATCAATCTGCCAGTATAAATGACTGACCAGGGTACATGGACATTTGGTATAAAAATCAATCTTATATCCCTTTTATTAGGACTGGCAGCACAATTCTGTCAATTTTCCACAGAAAATCAATTGCAATAATAGCTGTCTCATTAGTGGCCATCACAGTGTTGCTAACACAGCTTCTTTGTAGGGCTGAAACATTGGTTGGCCTTTTTTTTTGTCCTTTCACAGTGACTGTCTAAGGATCTCAAAATACCAGAGGTAAGCTAATTGTTCAAATTATATTTGGAAGATTTCTTCAAAAGAAGTCCCAGCCTGCTTTATGAGGACCTGGGCTAATCTTCCAAGGGCCAGTTTTGCAGCTCAGCATCTGTTTTCTTGCAGAAATAATTTTCTATGTAGAGTCTGGCATTGCAATTCCCTTGAGCTTTTCCAAGGAAATTGATGATAAAATTAAGCAAATTAATTTTCCTATTTCATCTATTAAATATCCACTCAGCCCCATTAGCTAAGGTTTCTTATAAACTAAAAAAGACCAAACCAAGCCTTTCTTCTCTCTGCCCAGCTGGGTCAGGCAGGGAAGCGTTCAGGTGGGACTGTGCACCCTGAACTTCTGAACTTTTCAGTCATTCCTGTTCCTCGAAGGGGGATTGCCTCCCTCCAGCCCCATTGCTGCGGAATCACCACGTCCTGCCACTGACCTCCCGCAGTACCTCCTTTGCCCTGGTCCACAGAGTCCGTCCTTGGAGAACCTTGTTATGCAGAGGTAGTTTAACCCTGCAGTACCTACACCACCTTGGTGTCACCTGCTGTCACTAGCAGCAGCAGCCATTAAGGCAGGAATTGGCTTAATTTCAGTGGTGCGCTGAGAAGGATCAGTGATGGGGCCTGCTGTGTGCAGGACTGATCTGCCACGGCTTTACTTGCCATCGCTTCACGGACCTGACCGGGATATGAAAGCTGGTGTGACTCAGAGAGCTGAGAGGTTTTGTTTGGAGACAGGGAGATAACAAAGCCAAATGGTTCGGAAGGAAACTATTCCCTGGGAGGAACCATTATCAATTAAATTCTGATTTAGAATAAAACAACAAAGAAATTAAAATTGTTTTGAAAAGGCTCTTTTTCACAAGGATAGTGCAGTTTTTAGCTTGTGTGATTTAAAGGCTCTCCAGAAGGTTGCACTGGGGCTACCAAAGGGTGCTGCAGTGAGTGGCGCTGCCAGGAGGGTCGGTTGGGTCCTCACAAAGATCAACTCTGCTTCTGAGTGGGACCAACACTCCTGGAAACAGGAGGCTCAATCCCACCTGGTCCTGAACACCTGATTAGAAAGGTCAGCACTGAAAGAGCTGCAACAAAAAGTCATGGATTATTGTCAGTTTTTTTCAAATGTTCCTGCCTTTCTTAGAGAGCAGGTGGCAGGCAGAAATCACAGCAGGCCCTTGGCCAAGGTCATCCAGCAAAGCATCCCTAGAGGGGACTGGAGCGGGGGAATCGTGCCTCACCACTTCGGGCTGATCCCTGCAAGAGCCCTTTATCTTCACAGGGAGAGAGAGGCCTCAAACTACACCAGCTGTTTGAGTTTCATGGACACAATGGACCTCCCCACCAACAACACAACTCCAAGTACTCAAATCTTTTTTCCTCTTCCTGTTCCTTCATGTGTAGGCAGCACCGCGCTGAAGGGTGGTTTCGATCATGTTTATGTGACACCATTTGATCCTTGGAAGTCTGGTTAATATCCCTCAAGTAAAATACTGCTCCGCTCCAAGGGAAGAACAGCTTTTTGCCATTTATCACCTTGCTTTTTTATAAGCAGACTCTGTGTTAGTGCTAAATAGAATAGGATCAGTGCAGAAGAAATATCAATTCTCATGAGAGACAAGTCTGAGATCCCTCTATATGTGGTCATAGGAAAACCCAGGAGTCTCTGCCCCAGTGCAGGGATGTGCTGTGTGAACATTTTATCTCCAAAAGCTTCTACCTTGTGCTGCCTCTCAGTGATGTTGAAGCTTCTGACCTCACCATAAGTGTGCAAACTGCCGGAGCTGTTAGATAACTGCCGCATTTTCACCCCGTGTTGGTGCATATCTATGGTGAGCAAAATATTTCCTAGGACTATAAGGCTATGTTATATTTTCCCACCCGTGAGTCAAGGGCAGAGGTTTCAAGCTGACTTTGGCTACTGACAAAGAAGGGCACCCTGAGACGCTGCCTTCTCCTTTTCCCCGGCAGCTCATAAGCAGAAATGCCATGAGCCGAAGAGATTTCCTGGGAGAATGACCACAGGAACACGCCACTTTCCTGTTTGTCTCTCCAGCTCCTGCCTATAACTATTTTTTTAAGGGATTTGGACCCTGCAGTGGAGTCCTGGTGCACACAATTTCTGCAAGGGCAACAAAGCTGGAGGAGACTGGAAGTCCCCAGTAGGGAGTGCGGAGAAGCAGGACCTCTGCGTGGCCATCCATGGCTGCATTGGTCTCCTTTTTGCTGTGCAGATGCTATGGGACACCAGTGGTGGCTGATTTTCCTGCTCTGTCCTTGGGAAGAAAAGAGATTAGCCCAGGTTAACTGGAGCAGGAAGAAAGATAGGGCATTGCAAAGGGGAATTCACTGACTGCAATGGCCCGAGCAGGAGTAACCGGAGAAGGAAAGTCATTAGAGTTTATAGTTTACAGACCAGGCAGTAATTTGTAAAGCATTTGTGTATCCTTCAGTGCCAAGGTGCCAGGCAAATGTGACACCCAGTCAAGAGTACAGATGGTGAAAATAATTAGGAAGGCAAGACACGTAGTTTTGGTAATCTTATTTAATAACAATAACAACCTCCATTTCATCCTAGAGCTCCAAGGCTAATCCTGCTATTTTATTTCTGAGCATTCTTGAGTGCGACTTTTAAAATCTCTTTGGCTAATTCACTGCCTTCTATTTCAGGAAAGCCTTCAGAGGTGCTGCTAATGAAGACAAATGAAGGAAAGGGAACTTGACCCCAGAGTATGAAATTTTGCTCATTAACTTGTGCTTCCAGTTGGCTGATTGATATTATTTGGATGTAGATGGGGTAATTAATGACAGGAAGTAATGCAGCAGGATATGAGTTGTGCAGAATGCACTTCAGTAAATCTACCTTTTATTATGTCTCGGTTTATTTATGTGCGCTATATTTGTTATGCCACTGCCTGATGCAGTTACCAGCTTCATTCGGAATTTCCTTAACTTAATTGTTTTCTTCATTCTTTTATGCTATTTTGGGAATTTTTTGTTTATGTTTCTGTATGTAATAATTTCCTAGTCTGTTTTTAGTAGCATGAGGATGCATTTTCATGGCCATATGGAACATTTCAGCATGTGAAACATTTCTTACAATAGTAATTGCCGTTGAAATGAACTATACTTCCTTCCTACTTCATTGGACAGGCTATTAGTTTTGCCAGTAAATTAATGGTCACAAATCTCCTATGTACTTTTACTTATATTATTTCTCTCTCCCAGAAGGAAATTAGCTAAATATGATTTTTTTTACATTTTTGGGGTAGGTGGAGAGTGATAGGCTATGTCAGAACTTTTTTTTAAATGACACATCATCCTGGGAAGGAAATTGTCCTACAGTTTGAGCCAAAGGATTTTAAACCAGTAAAATATCACTGTGCTTTTTGATTTAGCTTCTTGATGTGTGAACAATATATATCACCAAAGAAAAAGATGAGCTTAAAATACTGCGTGATGTGAAATGACCCCTGGAAGGATTCCGTAAATGTTTATGCATGTGAATAATTTTACACAAACTTACTGAGGTGTTAAGAGAATATGCCCAAGAAAAGTTATCGACCTGAATGTTAGCTTGAAGGATCAGGTTGTTGCTGTGAATATTTTTACCAAGGTTTCTCAAAGAACACTATGCTTCGTATGTTTCTCTGCCCACCAGTCTTTTGCCACCCAAAACCCTTTGAATCGTTTGACATAAACTTGGTACTTGCACTTGAGGTCATACAATGGAACCTCATAAAATAAAAACATTTGAACAAAAAAATATGTTCTTTTACGCAAGATGCAAAGCAGCAGATGGAGGAAAGTGCCAGGACAAATTAAGAATCTGAAATTAAGAATTAATGGCAGTGTAAATGGAGCTGGTATGGTCATAGGCGGAGATTGCTAGGAGGCACAACATGGGAGTTACCGCGTGGGGCTACATGGCAATCGTCTGCGTGTCCCTCTCCAGATCAAGGGGACTGAGACTGCTTATCTGTGAGTGAAAGATGGGAAAATGATCTCACATGTCCTGCAAGGAAGAACATTGAGAACAATTATCAGACAATAGCTGATGCTCTGGAATTTCCTCTAATAACAATAACTTGATTGCTTGCTTATTCTCACAGGCATTAAAAAAGAGAGGTGGGGAGAATCAGGTACTCTGACAACTTTGATACTCCCTATGATTTTATTTAAAAAAGGTTGAGATAAAAATGGAAAGTGGTGTTATAGTGTTGCGTTCCTGCTGGGGGTGACAGTGTGGTTCAGGTGTGTGGTGCTTCCAGATTACAGAAGTATCTTTCCCTGTGCCAGTCTGCTCCATCCTGCTCACATCAAACATGAGCATCTGGATGTCCACAGATGATGAGCATCCTCCGAGACATAAAACTGAGATCTTAACTCCTGAAGACGCCCGGTGTTGGCTGCAGAGTCTTTGCTAAATACAGGGTGATTGGGTGATGATACTTATCAGTGTGCTGTATCTAGACATGGCATTTGCTTGTTATCTTGGATGACTATGCAGTGAAAGTAGTGCAGTGTTTGTGTCCCAGAGCTGTCTGCATTCCTCGCTTTTTATAAATGAAACACATTAGGAAGAAAAATCTCTCTTTAAAATTACTTCATTTATTGGAACCTCCTTGGAGTACTTCAGGGATCTTTAAGTGATTTTATTCTTTAGCTTGCTAATAATCCCTTTAAAGTTCATAATATAATACCCTAATAATGAATATTATTCCATGTGGGCTATTTTTATGAGATAATAACAATCTGAAGTGAAAGTTCATCTTGCTGGAAATATATAATACAGCCAAGAGCAAAACAAACTCTCACCCTCTCCAGTGAGAACTGCAGAAAGGAAAAAGCAGACTTTTATCATTCAGAATTTACTGAAAACATGTTGAATGTTTATTTGAAACGAGAGGAATGGCCAGCCAGCTGGCAGCCTTCTCAAAGTCTGTGTGTCTCCTCTCAGCAGATGGTGCACACAGAACCTGAACACAAAGCCTCCCCCTTTTGTCTTAGGTGCTTAAAAATGTGCTTCAGGGCATAACTGTGGACTCCTGTGTGACCACTGCCACTGCTTTCAGGAACCAGTTAGGGTAGGAAGCATTTTAAGATGGGTAAGAGACAATTTGGTACAAAACACTTTATTTTTCCTGTTGAAATAGGCTCAGAGTTGATCTTTGTGTCCCAGGACTAAAAAAAAAAAATAAAGAGAATAATAATCCCTCTGGTAGTATTACATAGACTTCATTGTCTCTTCCAGTCTCCTGCTCTCCTCCCCCCATGGAGTACCCACCTTTGCCCTTCCCCACAATTGCTCTGCCGTGGTCTGCCCACATTTATTCTCTGTAACTCAAATTCATCCCTACTCCTTTGAATCAGAACTTTTATTTTACTTTTTCTCCACTTCTTCTGTAATGATTATTTATGAATTAAATTACGCACATTACAGTTTATATGAAAATAATAGATGTTCTGGGATAATTACTATGGTAAACTGTCCGGGTCACAAGCCCTAAAAATTGCAGGGAAATTGTCAAAACATTTCATTCTATAGGCACCACAACCTGAGAGCATGAAGTTCCTATGACTAATTGATCTCATTAGCTAATCAGTCTGTGGATGTAAAGACTGAAGTTAAAAGTAACTCGGTGGCATTTCTGACTTTTTGTCAGAAATGATAAAACCGTCGCTGATAATTGGATTAGCTGGCTGCCAGTTTTTCTAATAAGAAAATACCTGTAATCAGCCTGACCTTATTACCCACCAGCACTCGTTATCCCGGCACAGCAGCCTGAGACTGAACTGGGAAGACAGTGATTTGCCGAGAGCCGCAGCCCCTGCTCCGCCGCTGCCAAAAGCGCTCGCTCTTTTCAAAAACTGGACTAGGTAATGGAGCTCCCCCTAATGTTGTTTCTCTATCATACATCCCCCGGGCCGCCGGCTCCTGCAGCCCCTGGCTGGGGAGGCCAGGCCAGGGTGGGTGGCCGGGTGGGTGCTGCTGTGGGTGCCCCCGTACTCGCCCACAGCCAGGCAGGCTCTGCCCCCGCAGCCCCCGCGCCTCTAGGGAAGGATTGCTCAGGGTACCGCACCCGAATAAGGAGCCTCTGTTAGCCCACCCCGAAGAGGTTAGCTGGTTCCACTCTAAAGACTGGGCCATATAGGAGTTTAATGGCTATTCCCGCTCTAAGCCTCCTAGGAAAAGCTCTTCATAGCTATTCAGGTTGCTAACTCTAAAGTAGGAACAAAGTGAAAACTAAATTTCGAGCCTACCTTTAAGGATTAAAGGCAAATTCCACTCACTGACATGTCTTTTTACCACTGCAGGTCCCAGGGTATTGGCTTAGGTAGAACTGTTCACCTGCTCTGTTAGTCATTGACTACGATGAAATGTTTCTTGAATCAGCCTTGAGGATCTCAGGCACACAGAATCACAGAGTGGTCAGGGCTGGAAGGGACCTCTGGAGATCATCTAGTCCAACACCCCTGCTATGATGGCTGCGTTTATTTCAGCCACAGATCCTCATGGCAGATCCTGGAAATTGTGTTGTAAAGAGCAGCTTTTTTTTTTTTTTTTTTTTTAAACCTGCTTCCACAAGAAGTAATGAAAAAGTTGTTGTGGGAGAGTAAAATTCAATCTGTTTTACACATATGCAAGCATGTCATCTCTAAAGCCCAATGAAGAGCTCTGAAGTGCACAAACCTTTCACAGATAAAGATTATCATATGAAACATCAACAGGTAAGGGTTATCGTATCGAATATTCCTGTTGAAGCCTGCAAAAGTCTGTAAGCTCTACGTGGCACAGATGCACGTAAGAAATTACTGTGACCTGAAGGGAGTGGCATTCTAGGTGAGGTTTGTGGCTGGGTTAGGTAAATGATCTGAGTTATGCTGCCTGCCAGCAGAGCTTGATCTGAAATATTGCTATGTGGCGAGAAATACTGCAGAGACTTTAAGGAAAGCCCCAAAGAAATAGCTCAGGACAGGAGCGCTATACACCAGACTGACACCACTACAGCCCCATGGAGGTACAAGCAGCTGGAATGGACACAAGGCTAAAAAAGCACCCCCCACCTCCCCCCCCAATTCTGACCTGGGTAACACACCTGAATACCCTCAAAAGAGATGTAGACAGGGCAGGTACAGCACAGAAAGACTGGAGTATTATCTCGCGCCCTTCACTCAGGCACAGTGCATTGGCAGAAACCAAGAGGCAAAACAAAGCTGCTGCGGGAACTGCAGGTTAACTGTCAGCTTTGGTTGGCCATTGGCAGGACAATACACATTTGAGAAGGGATGCTGTCAGGCTGTCCTGGTTTGAGGTAAAACAGAACTAATTTTCTGTTCAGTAACTTTACTTCACAGCTAAGCCTCTTCTAACTACTGAAATTAAGAGCATATTGGGCAGAAACTGTTTGCTCTCAGAGTGCTAAGACCTACATTTATAGTTGATGCCCAGGCATGGTATGCAGAGAGGCTCTTGCTTATACTTATTGCTATAAGCCCCAAGGCCAGCGAACTCTGTTATTTGCCCCATTGGAGGGTCAGAAGCGGAAAAATGTAGAGGGGCTGCACCTGCGGGGAGGAGCGGACAGGACAGGTGACCCAAAACTGACCAACGGGGTATTCCATCCCATCTGCCTCATGCTCAGTATAAAAGCTGAGGGGTCAGAGGGTCAGCGCTCTTTCTTCAATGGCCGGTGTCTGAGGAGGACTCTGTCTGCTTGTCTGCCTTTGATCCCAATCTGTGCATTCCTGAATCCAGATCCAGAATCCAGTTCCTGTCCATCACTGAGTCCAGCCTAGGACTTTCCCAATGCCAGCCAGTGTCGTGATCCTTGTCCTGGGAACCTGATATGGTTTTGTATACATTTCATTATTTCCTTTTTATTATTTTATTATTTCATTAAAGTAGTTTAGTTCCTTCTAAATTCATAAGTCTCTTTCTCTCTCTCCCCCCTCTCCTTGGAGAGAGAGGTGAGGGAGATCATCTGTCGTTTGCCTCAGTGGCCAGTCCAGCCCAAACCAGGACACAGGCTTATTTACCGTAGTCCACCTACCAGGACAAAGCATTCGCAGCTGTACAAAGAGCACAACAAATTCTGGATGCTAATCTTCGCATTAATGGCTTGAGTAAATCATAAAACCATTTAGTAAATCATTAAAAAAACCCCATTAGTAAATCATAAAACCATTTAGGATGGAAAAGACCTTTAAGATTATCGAGTCCAACCATTAACCTAACACTGCCAAGTCTGCCACTAAACCATGTCCCTAAGCACCACGTCTACATGTCTTTTAAATACCTCCAGGGATGGTGACTCAACCACTTATTTGGGCAGCCTGTTCCAATGCTTAACAACCTTTTCTGTGAAAAAATTTTTCCTAATATCCAATTTAAATCTCCCCTGGTGCAAGTTGAGGCTGTTTCCTCTCGTCTTATCACTTGTTACTTGGGAGAAAAGACCGACCCCCACCTGGCTACAACCTCCTTTCAGGTAGTTGTAGAGAACAATAAGGTCCCCCCCTTTTCTTTTCAGCCTCCTTTTCTCCAGGCTAAACAACTCCAGATCCCTCAGCCACTCCTCATAAGATGTGCTCTAGACCCCTCACCAGCTTCATTGCTCTTCTTTTGGACACGCTCCAGCACCTCAATGTCTTTCTTGTAGTGAGGGGCCCAAAACTCAACACAGTATTCCAGGGGCCGCCTCACCAGTGCCGAGG
>NW_009648894.1:4238143-4254552 GCF_000708025.1 Charadrius vociferus
GTAGCACTGCATGGGGTTGTTGTGACCCAAGTGTAGGACCCAGCACTGGGCCTTGGTGAACCTCACACCACTGGCCTCAGCCCATCGATCCAGCCTGTCCAAATCCCTCTGTAGACCCTTCCTATCCTCAGGCAGATCAACACTCCTTCCCAGCTTGGTGCTGTCTGCAAACTTACTGAGGGTGCACTAAATCCCCTCGTCCAGGTCATTGATAAAGATATTACAACAGAACTGGCCCCAGTGCTGATCCCTGAGGAACACCACTTGTGAACAGCCGCCAACTGGATTTATCTCCATTCACCACCACTCCCTGGGCCTGGCCTTCCAGCCAGTTTTGTACCCAGTGAAGAGTACACCTGGCCAAGCTGTGAGCAGCCAGTTTCTCCAGGAGAATGCTGTGGGCAGGAGAATGCTGTGGGAAATGGTGTCAAAGGCATTACTAAAGTCTAGGTAGACAATATCCACAGCCTATGTAAGGCTATTTGAACTACTGAAAGAAGGGGACCAGACAAGTTTTAGAAAGACTTATCTGACTGTGTGACTTGAGAGAAAAACTTGAATCAAAGCTAGAGATGAAGGAATCTTGGGTGAAAGAACTGGTATTGCTTATTCTCTTGGATTTATCTATCATAAAAAGTGGTATTTCAGCATTTGTAGTTCTTTCAGATTAATGTCTAAACCAGTTTAAAAAAGTAGAAAAAAATCTCTAGTGAGATTTGTAGTAAACATCAGCATAAAAGTTCACACTGTGACCTTAACGCACTCTGTCTGTGTCTTTGCATGTCTGCGGATGGACACCCACCTCTGACAGGTCTTACCTATCATTCAGAGCAAATTCTCACCATTCATTTTACCGTGTTGCCCTTTGAGGCATCCTCATTTCCTACAGCATTGTCAAGAGCCACAAAGTTATTGTAAGGAAATTACAGGCTTAACATTAGCTGCAACCTTTGTCACAGGAGACTCTGAGACAGGACTCTCAGAAAAAACTACATCAGGCAGCCAGCATCTCATTAGAGGAAAAGTCTGGCCAAATGTGAATTTTTCACAGAGAAGTTTGAGCACTTTGGGCTGAGGATAGATGCAAAAGGCGTGAATAAATCAAAGGGTAAATTAACTGCTATAAAATCTTTTCTTGCAAACATTACACCAGGGATCCCAGATATTACTTTTCCCTAATGCTTATATTTTTCATCCGTTGGAGTTTTTTCAGTGTGATCTAATGCTGCAAATCCTGAAAGGTCACTGGTTGTAGGTGGATTTATATTCTTCTGTTATTTCAAATAGAAATACAGCACTGAACTTTGTGTGTTTGGCCCTTTATATGTCTCCAGGAAATTCTGGAAATGAAATACTGATGGATAACACAAACACTGTAATTAACCCCTGCTATTTCAGGGAGAAAGAAAACTGCTAGTGAAAATGAAGCGAGCTACTTGGAAGTGAAATCTTGTTTCACTTGGAAGTGAAACCAAGGGTACCGTCAGCCCAAAGAAACTACTAAGGCAAATAAGAGAAGAATTATTAGCAAAAAATTACATACCCTGTGGTGCAAGGATGACAGAGGATTGAAGCAAGCGTGTGCTACGGGACACCAGAATTATTTCAAATGCTTCTTTATGTATTAACAAGCGCTCACTCTTGTGTTTAGATCATATATAAACCACAGACCTGAGCACTGAGTCTTCCTCTCCAATACAGAAGGGTGTATGTATAAACTTTACTGGGGAATGAGCAGACTAATGGAGAGACAAACACTTCCCTTCGGTAAAGCAGGGACAGTAGGTTAGCATGATAAATCTGGCACGGACAGAGATCCTTGAGGGACCTAAGGAGAGGACACAAGAATGGTCAGAGCTGTAGAAAATATGACCAAAGAGAAAGAGATTGAAATCCTTGTGGTAGCTCAATTCTAAGAAGGGAAGGCTGAAAGCAGTTATGTGCAAAATCTAAATGGTACCTGTAAAGACGAAGGAGTGAACAGTTCGTCATGTCCACTGTGTTGGCACAAGAAAAATAGGCTGACCTTGCAACAGGGATAAGCAAGGACAGGGACCAAAGCTAGTGGGGCAGAGGACAGGGTGTTGGGGAGGCTGTGGGAGGTCCACCCCTAGGGAATTTTGAGAAACTATTTAATCTTAGAACAAGAAGTATACTTTCAATGTGCATTTTAGTGGCAAAGTGAGTGACTGAGAACGGCAGGGCAAGGTTTGAGGGAAATGATGATTTTCAAAACTGACATAGAGGTATAGGCATGGAAAGAGAGATAAACCGAGTGCCAAAACCTCTGGGCTAGACAAAATTGATTGGCACTAAAAACAAGGATGAATAAGAAATCTTGGGGCATAAATCTTTTTTCCAATGCTATAGCTCACCAGGATCTAGAGAGCTGTGCACTAATTTTAACAGTGTTTGCAATCTGGTATGCTTTGATGTTGAAGGAATATTTCCTATGAAACAGAACTAGCTAACAGGGCCCTTCTGCCTCTGGGATAAAAAGGAACGGAGAAGCAGTACAGAAAAGATTAAAAATGATGTGGGGAAAGCTATGAAAGGCATCAGGAAACCCAGCTGAAGACTAGACTATGCAAATGCAGGCCAGATGTAAAATGAGAAGCTGAGGCACGAAAGATGACAGGTGTTGCACAGAGATGAATAGCTCCTGAGAAGATTAAGAGTGGCCACTGCCTATAAAAAAGAAAAAGGGAAAAAAGGGGGGGGAAAAAAAAGCTTGCAAAGCTGCAGAGGGAATAGCGGGATGCTGGTGAATTCTAAAGATGTGGGAAATGAATATGAAATGACATGGAAAGAAAGTCAATGGAGAAGATAACGAAGAGAAAAAGGAATGAGTGAGAAAAGGAAGAACTATGATATTTAAAACCTTTACTACCATATGTTATCACTTCCCAATAAAAAGTGCTAATACCAGGGTGCTGCCATCAGAATCAACAAAAGAAGGGAGAAGAACTGAGATACCAAAGATGGAAGAGCATGAGGAATTTACAGAAGATTTGAAGGGAGTTCAGACGGCAAAAAATGGAAGGTGGTAAGAGGTGGTGGACTGGCAAAACTGCATGCAGGAAACGGATCAAAGAGGAAAGATCCAAGAGTTGGCTGCAAATGAGAATGCAGAGAGGGAGAGAGAGCGCGCACATGTCTGTTTAGAGAGGTGCGGCTGAGTTTGAAATGGTTAAATCTATGGAGTGAAAATAGGAAAGGCAGGAGTAAAATCAGAGGAGAATTGTAGGTTATGTCTGCAAAATGGCCCAGGGAGCACTCGGAGGCAGACTGGCCCTGGTGCAGCTTGCATCTACAGGGCTCAATGCTTTCAGACCACTGAACAGAGAGGCTGTGTCTAGAGAGTCCATTGGGAATGGTCACAGGCTGGCATTAGTGCCCAAATGCTGCCATGAAAGCGGTGCTGGGCAAGGCCAGCAACCTCCCAGGGCCCGCACTTCCTGTGCAGGCTGGGTGCTGCTGGTCAGGACTGTGCCCTTGCTCCCCCGGTCACAGAGGGACCCCCACAGGAGCCAAAACTCCAAGGGATGGGGAAGATTAAAGGCCTATGGGGAGTGGTCCACCATTGCTACTGATAGGACCACGACAACTTCCGCCTCCTCATTCAAAATCAGGTGGCTCGAAGCAGAATGTGTTAAGCTGCTGAGTGGGGTCATGAGTTAAAATCCTGATTGGGTAAATACAGCATCATCGCGCCACTACCAAAACCAGAGGTAATCATTTCAGCTGACAGGAAGATGCAGAATTGAGTCCAACTGGCATAAATGTAAAATATATGCATAATGCATATTCCTGGGGTAGCAGTAATGAAAATAGACTTGCTATCATTCCACGTTGCTAAATGTGGAGCTTATCTCCTCTTTGCAATAGGAATTTATCAAGTCTGATGGCCCAGAGCAAAGTGACAGGTGAACGTCTGCAGTGTAGTGAACAGCAGTGGAAAGCCCAGCAGAGCTGGCTAGCAGCTACACACCTTTGTGGAGCTCCCAGGGTGCAGAAAAAATAAAAGTACTGCAAGGTTCAGTCAGAATAGGTGCCCTGGACCTCAACTGACTTACTCCTTACCTCTCAGTCTTTGTTACAGCCAGTGGGCACTAGTCCTGGGCATAATGGGAACGCCGAAAGAGCTCTTCCACCTCTCTTGTCTCCTGCTCCTTCCCAGCTGTGCGAGCCAGCTGCACCTTCCTCTTCTCGTCCTCGCAAACAGTTGCTGTGACATTGCCTCAGCAGAGCAATGGAGTCTCTCGGGGTTAAAAACATAGGTGGGATAAGGGGGTTGGAGTAGAAAAGGAACAAGGTTAGGATGGTGTCCTAGGGCTCAAAGTGTGTCGATGTATGTGTGTGTACACACAGAGGTGAATACATGGGAGTGCAATGGGAGGGACGAAAACAGAGAACTCAATTAGTATCAGAGGGTCAGAGCTATTAAACAGAATATGAACACAAGGGAAGGAAAGGGATTTTTTTTTTCAGTGTTGGATAATTTTTGCAGCATTTGTTAGTTTAATGGAGGCACCTGGCATGTTTGGTGTGCGGCAATTCATTAGTACAAAACCGTTGTCATTCATAGCAAAGAAAAAGACAGTAGGAGATACATGGGCAGCACTGCCCCCGGACATAAGTCGTGTGGTGTTCCCTCCTCCTTTAACAGTGCCGGGTCTCGGGCAGCCCTTGGTGAACCCCAGCCAACACTACGCAACTGCGTGCAGTGGGTCAGGGTGGGGCTGCTGGGATGTATGGTCCAAAAAAACAGGTCCCTCCTGGCTGAGCCTGTGGGAGGTTGAAAGTTAACCCTGGCAATGGGACACTTACATACACAATCACACCTGCGGAGAGCAGGTATGGTGGGTTTTAAGCAGATTATGTGTATTTTACCCAACAGGTACATGACAATGACAAGCGAAAATTTTTCATTTGGGCAGAGGTAGAGAAAGGAGTCTCCTGTTGCCTTAAATCACAGAGATGGTGGGACCTGAGCCAGCTGCAGGCAGCTCAGTTTTTCATTTTGTGTAGCATAAGCAATGGTACTGTGCAGGCTCTGAAGACATACTTCCTTTCTCTTCCCATTTTTAGTGTAATACAGCCCTGAAGCCAGCTTGCTTCCATTCTTCAATCTTCATTTGTTGTGATTGTTTCTATACAGCCTTTGCGGAGATTAAAGTGCCAGAGTCACAGAATGTTTTTTTCTAGAGTTAGGAGGAAACCTATTACAGCTGATTTTAGCTTTAGGGAAAGAATGAACTCACCAAGTATCGCAGCTGATTTTTATAGAGAAACGCTTCTTCACAAACTAATTGAGCATATTTAATTAAAAAAAGCATTAAACCCCCTTAAGTACAATATTTCTGCCTTAAATAAAATTACAGAAATTCAGATGGAATGGCTGGAAGAGGAAAAAATTATCAAGTCTCATATTTGATTTCCCTTACTGCTTCTTGTTGGCTCACTGAGCACATTCTCTTTTTCATCAAAATGGTCACCAGAATTTTGTTCTGCTCTGTTTGTTCCAGAGCATCACAGACACTGCAGATCTTAGGAAAAATCTATTCTCCCTCCTTCTCCCAATGTGCTAAACTGCCATCTTGTCAAATGAACTAACCTTGCAATTTGGTATTAAAATAAACCGCCATACGAGTCATTTTTACAGCAGGAACAAAATTTACGAAATGAATGCCGATACGCCCACACAAATACACATACATGCACACACTCCCACACACAGCCATCCAAAGTGAATACCGAGTTCCAGCTTCTGTATAAATTTGATCTGGGGCGTGCTCATTTCGGATGTGGAAATCTGTAGGTTTTGTGGAAAATGCCTTAGAACAGTGTGCAGGGCAGCGATAACACATTTGCAGAAGGGCAGTATAAATAGCAGATCTGAGATAAGATGGCTGATAAGTTCTGGCTTATCAAGCAGAAGATGCCTCTCCTGTTTGTGGAAGAGAATAGATGCTTTGCATATCTTTTAACATAACTCTTTGAGATACGTGAGGAAAAAAAGTAAAATGTTGTGAATTGCCCAAGTCTAAAGAGTCCAAGTCTCACTTTCCAAAATGATCGTTAACTAAAACATCGTGATTCAAAAGAATCAGTGGTGCATAGGCTGCTTATGCTCGCTGAAGATATTAGCTGCAAATGATTGATGCTGAGAACAAAGCTGAAGGTCATGTGTCTTCTAATCACAGCAGGGTAAAACTAGAAGACTTTCTCCTGCAAGCGAGTACAAAAAGACATTGACCTGAATTGTCCTCAGCATAGTTATATGTCAAGGGTGCCTGTTTTCCACAAATCCTGTCCAGCAGCATGGGATGGATGTGCTTGAGCTGTCTTTACAGTGTTATCCAGCTGCTGTTTTAACCTATGTAACTTGCACTAAGGGCAGACAGAGTGAGGGACTTAGGACTTACAGTGTCCAGAGCTACGTTATCTGTGTCTTCCACTCTCTTTCATTAAATGTTTGCAATGGGCAACATCAGTCCGGTGCAGAACTTGATGGTGTGTCTCTTTTGCCAATGCATACTAAAATACCAACTCTGGCAAAATCTGTAGGTGGTTTGCTATTGACTGCCGAGTAGGTAGATTTTAGCCTTTGCATCTACTTGAAAACGAAGATGGAGTTTAGACAGACCAACTAAAAAAGAGTAGATTTTGAATAGGGAAGCAACACTAACAACCGTGCACATGCCAAAACAGGTTCCTGGATTATCTTACTATCAACAGTTATGTTTTTTTATCTCTCTGAAAGCTGTCATTTGTGTTTGAATGAATTACCTGGAGCTGGCTGGTTTCTCTTATAGCTACTGAAAGTCTATTTTATAGGAAGAACTGTATGTCCCTATGTAGGTTGCCCAGAATCAGTAAATTTACTGTATCTCAGTAAAGGAAACTTATGCTTGGTAAAAATATTGTATGTCTATGAAAGCTGGTGGACTGCTTTTCACACCAGGTAGAGCATCGTAGGGGACACGAGTGTTTTGCAAGACCTCTTGCAAGTCCTGTTACTTATGTTTGGCTACAGTCACAGTGGCCCATTATTTATACTCTTGGGAAAGGACACACTGATACGGCTTCCTTGCATTCAGTCACTTGGTGCAGGTGAGTCAGGAGATACACTGGTTTAAAAAGTGACCCAGCTCATAATTTTCTTTCTGGAGCACAGTGGGGATCAAGAAGCATATCGATTCTTGGGCGAGTTGATATTTTAGCAGACATCGGCAAGAGAGATACATCATCAAGTTCTGCACCGGACTGATGTTGTAAAGAGAGTGGAAGACAACAGATAACACAGCTCTTGACACTGTGAGCCCTAAGTCCTCCACTCTGTCCACCCTTGGTGTGTGTTGCGTAGATCAAAACAGCAGCTGGATAACACTGTAAAGACAGCTCAAGCACATCCATCCCATGCTGCTGGACAGGATTTGTGGAAAATAGGCACCGTTTACAAATTATTATTTGTATTAAGCAAATATCAACAGTCTATTAGCTGAAAACTGTATATAAGCAAAAATGTCCTTGAAGCTATAACTTAACATGTAACTCTCATATCTTTGTTTTGACTTTATTATTTGAATTGCCTTAGAAATGGAATTGAGATAATCAATGCAAAAACTGAACCACTGACTATAATATGTCTCAGCGAGAGGAACTGCAGAATGAGGTTAGGTGTAGAAAACCAGTTATCCTTCTTTTCTATTTCTGTGAAGTGGTTCATTTTTTTTCTCACGGGAAATCATCTCTCTTTCTAGAGAAGGTAAATGGAAATGTTCCTCTGAAATAGCTTTCCGCTTGACAATAATGGCCGAATCCTCCCTCTACCTCATCCGAATTAGCTTCCAATCTCTTTGGAAGCCACCGATTTGTAGGACCAGTGGGGAACGAGCACTTTCTCCTGAGTGTCATCCTTGCTCAGTTGAACCATAGATTCAAGTGTCTCCATTTTTACAGAAATGTACAGAAATTATTTTCTGCTCTTGAGCTGACATTCATTTTTGAAGAGGGTTCCAGGGGAATGCTGGATCGGCTGAAGAGATTTCTTCATCTGAAGGGATTTTTTTTGAGTTCAAAGACCAAAACCTCCTATCCCCACAAGACCTCTTCACCATCTGTATGAGGGATGCAGCTCTGTGCATCATTATTCACTACAGGTCCTAGAGACCAGTGATGAACATCAGGAAATAAGAACGCCACAGCTGCAAATAAAGCGCATTAATGATGACAGTCTCAGTGGAGACCTGAAAGAGCCAGTCTGCTCCTATCCATTGTCTGACAACAGTCTCAGTGGAGACCTGAAAGTGTATTTGCCAGTCTGCTCCTATCCATTGTCTGACTTAGTTCTTCATGTCATGCTCCCTTTTCAATGCCAGAGGACTCCTGAGTCTGGATCAGCCCTACAGAGTTCCCACCCCAGCACTGCTGTGGCAAGGGGCTGTGTAATCTTGCCCGGCTGCTGTCCTTGCTTTATAGGGTTTGTAGGACTATTGAAGACTTTGCCCTCGGGTTATCAAGCCATGTGTCCTCTTGCCATTAAAACTGCTTTTGCAGATAAAAAAGGTGGGTGTTTTGGAGCCTTGTACGTATAACAAGAGATTGTTGTTGTTGTTGTTGGTGGTGGTGTTTTTCTTTTTTCACTGCCTTCCAGCACATTACCTTTCTCCTCCAGAGTGTAGTCTGGCCGATATGTAGTCAAGCAGAGCCTCTATTTTTACAAATTATTAATAAAAAAAGAGTCTGACACTGAAATTTCCTTGCCTCTTCTTTCTCTTTCCATCTCTGATACCTTCGATATTTCCCTCTCTAATACCTTCGATATTTCCCTCTCATTCACTGGTAATAGGAGCCAGAGTATCCACCATATCTCACCTCTGGCTTCACTGTGGAATGTGGCATGGGGCAGAAGGACAGGAATGGAGAGAAGCTCATCTGGTTTTCTTGAGGAAATCTTGGTTTTTCCAAGAAGAAAAGTAAAAAGCAGCATCTTAACTGAGAGTTTGAGTCCTTTATCAGCGTGGAAGCAAGGTCTGCCTCAGACCTCAAGATCCACGATCAGTAGCTTCTGCTATTTACTTCTGATTTCAAGTGGACAGCTCTGCATCAAAGAGCAGAGCTGTTAAAAGGCTAATGCCCACTTAACAACGCAGTATAAAGCAACCATTTCCAAACAGAACTTATTTTGAGATTGTGATTTAGCTCCCAATTAATTCAAATGATTCCTCCCTTTGAAGTTTATTTTCATTAGCTGACATCTGCAGATTCTTAGAACAAAATGTAACAGGATGTAGGTTTTTGAAACATTTTAATAGGAATGCTGGGTTTTGCCTTCTCTATGTAAGGCGAGTGGGCAAATACTTATCTATATAAATTCATATAATTTCATTGGCTTCAATACAGATATGCCAATCTATATCAGATAACAATTTGTTCTATTTTAAGTCACTGAAAGCAAATACGAGATGATTTTAGTTTTGAAATATATTTGAAAAAAAAAAAAATGTCACGTAGAATAATTGGGAGGAAGAATATTGAATTCAGACAAATAGTTGAATGCAAAGTAGTTACCATGCCATCGGTCACACCTTTGAAAATTCAAAAAAGTTTACAATGTCCTAAATCCCAAGCAGAGAGAAAGCAAGGAAGAAAACAACAGATAGCATTTACTGCAGTACAGACTGAATTAGGACAGGAAAGTAAGACTTTGGCAGGATAGTGTGTTCATGCTTTATTGCTTGATTAAAGAATTGGTTTTGTTGAGATATTGTTGGCAATACTATGAATGTTATTCTTGCCTGTGCTCTTATCCAGCAGATTGTTCTTCCCTGATAGTTCCAAAGAATGTATATTAAGCTGTTAAACAGCACTGTATTGATTAGGTTGCTCGTTGCAATGAACTGGTTCATTACTCATAGGAAACTTAGCTTCTCAATATAACATGTCCTAGTTGAGATTTAATTTTCCTGATGGTTATACTTTTTTTTAAACTTTATTTTTCAGTGATTCCTCCTTTATCCTGTTTTAGTGCATTTACCTTTTATTCGTTTCTTGCCTGCTCCATTCTGGCCCTGACCAGCTGCCAGTCCGCTGTTGGGCTGTCTTCTCAAAGTTATGGTTTTGAAGCTCTTGTTGAGAAGGGCCTCTGACTCTCACTTGGCACAGAAACATTCTAGGCGCTGGCTATTAATCCGAAGGTGAGCAATACCACCACTTCTGGCTGGGCTTTAGCAGCCATCCATTAACCTGTACCTAAATACAGGACTTAAGTGGCCAAGCACAAGAAGTATTTTTACCCTCTGAATGAGAGGCTGCAGTTCAATGCTGTTCTTGCTGCAGCTAAACCAGACTAAGAGGGGAGCGAGCACTCTTCCTCCATGTGTGCCACTGCTCTCCCCGGGAGGGCTGAGGGGCTGAGCTCCGCTGTTCATTCTGCTGCAGAGGCCGGGGATGCAGGGTAGCTTTCAGGCTTCATAACACAGTGACTGAAACACTAATATCTCCTTTTGGATACAGCACCGATTCTTCTTCTACCATTATTAGGGGTGTCGCCCACTTAATGTCCTTATTGAGCACAAAATTTAGACTGGAAACTATGAGGAAGTGGGATTTGGTCTGTGAATGCAGCCCAGGTACTACGCTAGTAACTTACTCCATTTGCTCTTCTCTGCCTTTATTGCCACGGATGTTTCTGTTTGTTTAAATTTAAAATAAAGACTTTCATGGAACTGGCCCAGTGATATGTGTTCTGAGTTGCATTTTCGTTCTCCTTAGTGTAAGTGCTTTATGTTGTGTGTCCGTGTGTCCTTGCAGGAGAGTCTGAAGGCACCAGCAGCTCTCGGTGGATGTGCGCAATGTCTCCCAGCGTTCAAACCATTGCTGTGAAGTACAAGCAGAATGGACTGTGTTTGCAACCTTGACTTCAGCATCCCCTTATCTTTTCCCAACTGTCAATAAATTTACAAAGCTTTTGGATAGCATTTATTTAAAATGCAGATTCTGCATCTGCATATTAGGTACATCTGCATGTCAGATGCCAGTTCTCCATAAACAATTAGGAGTCAAAGCCATCAATATGTTGTCTGACAAACAATTTTCTCCTAATTTAGTATAACATTTTCTGTTGGAGATAAGATGTGATCTTTCAAACATATACTACCACTTGCCATTTCAAGTGTTTGGGAGGAAGAGTCTAAAGTTGGAAAAAAAATCATACTGTGTCTTTTCAGAAAAAGAGAAGAGAGAGATTATAAAGAAGCTCATTAAATAAATATCACCAGAAAGATTCAGAAATGAACTATTAAACTTCTTTTTAGTAATCACCTAGAAAATAAGAAATTGATTAAAACCAGCCATGTGGGATTGTCAAGAAAACGCCATATGAAACAAACTGAATTTATTTCTTTGACTTATAACTGACCTCATGGATAGTGATGAAGCAGTAGATAGGCTATATGTCTGCATCAGCAACATTCATTGCATATTTAGCATGAGGTTCTCATCAGTGAGCTAAGGAAATACTGTGTAGGTGGGTCATGAGTGGGTAAGCAATTGCCTCTGAAGTCATTCTCAAAAACAAAGTTATCAGTTGTGTACTATCAATCCAGAAGGATGTCTCAAGTAGGCTCCTGAAGGGTTCTCATCTCAGCTACGTTCTACTAAATAGGTTAATGAACAAATTGGATAAGGAAATAAAAGGTCGTAAAATTAGCAAATGACTACAAGAAACAAGGAGAGAGTTAATAGCATTTTGAAGAACAGAATAGGAACTGAAGGCAATCTTGAAAAATCAGAGAGCTGGCCTAACGTCAGTAAGGTAAAATTCAACAAAGACAAGTGTGAAGTACTACCCAGAGGAAGCAGAGCTCAAATCCTCAAATACAAATAGATACTGGATAACTAGGAAGCAATATGTTTTGAAAGGTTATGAGGATTACATAGCATTACAGACTCAAGTAGTGGTCAATACCATGGTGAAGGTGAAAAAGCAGGCAGACCTCGATGTGGGGTGTATTGAAAGAGAATTTTACGTAGCCTGCAGAAGATGCACAGCAGGAGGCCTTGTCTGGGACACCTAGAGAAACAAAATGGACAGTCAAGAAGAGAACAGCAGGACCAATAACAGTTTTCGTAAGCACAGCTTGTTAAGACATTTGATTAATTTAGCCCAGAGAAAGAAAAAAAGGAACAAGTCAAAGTGGTCTTTTGCAGACAGGTCCTAGCTTATGGTGACTGTGCTCTGAAAAGAAGAAAGCAAAGAATCAAAGAAAGTAAAGAAGGCTTTGGTATATTAGGGAACCCCCCTCACCCTACACTTGGTGCTAAGGCAATGAAACCTGAACAAGGTAGTTAGGGTGGCTGTGGAGTCTACCTGACTGGAAGTTCTCTGAGAGAAAGGTAGATAAACTCCTGCCAGGAACAGTCGTGCTGTACATAATCCTGCTGCAGCGCAGGAGTGCTGTACTGGGCACCTGCTGTGAGATTCTTTCTGTCCTAATGGTTCTAAGAAAATATCCAGTGGGTTTGAACTCCTCACTATAAGTGAACATTAATTGATGGGTAAGCTCTTGCTGCTTCTTCCATCAACTTCTAAGCAAGAACTTTTGTACTCTACATTTTGACTATTTCATATTTCTTGGGGGTGTTTTTTTTTTTTTTTCTCTCTGAAATATTTAGGTGATTTTAATTCATTGTGAGAGGAAACGAGAACTAACGAAGCCTGGTTTCCAATGGGTTTGTGCTCACTATCAGTCTCAGCCTCTGCTGCAATAAACCCAGCATCTCTCCCAGCCCCCGTGTACTCTTTGCATCATATATGAAAGCCTTGTGGCACTGTGACCACCATCAGCAGTGCCACTAGCTCCCCCTTGACTTTTAGAGTTCCCCCCACTAGTCCCCTCCACTGTTCCCTGTCTCTTCGGTAGGGAGGCAGCAGCGCATGCTCTAGTTGTTTTGGGCTATATTTACACTTACTGGCCAATATAAGTGGCCAGATGGAAGACCAAAGAGACCATGTAACTCTTGAAGTCACTGTGCAGCTTTTCCCCAGCACTTGCTTTCTTTGATCCAGCTGTGAGTTTCACATTTGTAGAAACTTGCAGAAACTTTGAGCCCTTCACGCTGCTGCCAAACTTAGCTGAAATGACCTCATGGGATCAGAAGTTATTGGCAGAGAGAGAGGACTCATCAGACAAATTTAAAAAATATGACTGCAAGAACATTATTTCTTTAGGTAATCAAGTTAAAACTAAGAGTATTTTTACTTTAAACACACTTTATTTTTCATGTGTTTTTGAATACCATAAGCAATGATTTTGATAAACATTTTATTTCTGTTTTATGAGAGAAATACAATGCATCATTCTCAAAGTTTTAGCACCTACTCTTAGTGAGTATACTCTGTGTATCACCTAATTAGCTTAGGACAAAAATTGATAAATAACTGAGTCTTTAAATGCATTTCACAGCTACAACAGTCTTTCCTTCGTTCCAATCAGTTTTAGCAATGCAGTAAGTCTGATGTTTCTAGCCTTTCAAACAGTTCTGATAAACCAAGATCTTTTTGTACAGGCCATATTTGGAGAAAGTAGGTTATACTTACTCCAGTCTGTTAAAAACTGCTAACATTTTGTACTGCTATTTTTTCTACACTGTAATTAGACTCAGGTTTAGCTCATGCAACAGCAAAATGCAGACTTCTAGCTTGATAGGTAATGCAATCAACTGAGACCCTTTGTGAACAGGTACTTTGCACGCAGCAATTGCGACAGTTGTAACAACTCAGAAATAGGCAGGACAGTGGTCAGATGCCTCTTGATCCTCACTGGTGGATGGCTTGAAGCAGTGTCTTTGGCAGAACTGAGGCAGAAACAGAGGAAACATTACACAATCACAGTAATCTTCTGTCTCAGGGACTCGCAGTCCATTTTCACATTGCACTGGTCACAACTGAACAGATTTCTGACCGTCAACTGATTACAAATGATAGACCAGAATCATCAGTGCACTTTACTATTAAAATAAACCCTCAATGACCAAAGGTTCCTACATCTCTTCCAATCCTTAGTAACATCCCATAAATAAAACATTTTGTGGATTTCTTTAATCTAACAGGATACCATCTTTCCATATTGCCAGTTCGCTGGATCTGGGCAATGAATGGTAGGCTTTGGGTCCCGCAGCATAGTTTTTACAAGGCCATAAGGAGATGCACATTTGCACCAGCTTAAAACCTCTTTATGTCTCATTTTGGACCTGGCTGTACACAAGCCCTCCTGTTCAGGAGCAGGTCTGAACTGACTGCAGGAGGAAGACCTACAGGATAAATAAAGGCTCTTTGAACCCTCTGCGGTGCAGCTGTACAAGACTGAACAACCAACCTGGCACCCTTAATGAGAAAGTCCTCCAGCTAACCTCTCATCCTCTCCCTCTGACTCGGTAACGCAGAGAGCACAAACACAGAGCAAACCGATGAGATGGGAAAAAGAGGGGCTTCTGCCTCTGAGATAAGGGAGAGACTTCCAGCAGCTGGAGTTGTGCCTAACCCATTTGGCTTTTTGCTCCTGGCAAACCTTTGGGTTAAGAACAACAGCTTCTGGGGCTGTTAGTGGAAGACAAGCTGGTGGGGGAGTGGTGGGTGCTACTGGAGAAGGGTATTTGGAAGGACTATGAAGAGATCAGGAAATAGAAGGAACTTACTATGCAAATACATTAAAGGGATATTTGATTAACCCAAAGAACGTGTGAAGGTGGCCATTTAGCAGGCCTAGTGTGATTTAGATAGGTATTAATAGTCAGGCTACAGTAGGGGAAGCGAATTCCCATCAGGGAACTGACCTTTCCTTTAGAGCAGTCCGTGACAGTTGGTAAAGAGCATCAGCACAGGCGCGCTGTTAAAAAAAAATATTCTTGTTTATTTATGTTGATATTGATATCTCCCCATGTAACTGATCCCATGTTAGCTTAGCTCAGTCCTGACAGCTGCTCCTGTCAAAAGCCCTGGTTCTCACTTATCCACAGCAAACGATGCATCTTTAGGTATTTGTTCAGTGCAGACTTGGAAGCACAGACTCCCTGTGCTGTGCTAAACCGTAAATACCAGCTTCTAAGTCGCCCAATATATGCGGTTTCTAAATAATCTCACAGGCTATTCACTCGAGGGAATGTTCAGTACAAGTAAATTATTCTTAAGCAGTGGATATCCTCTTCAACTCCATGCAACAAGAAAAAAAAATATAACTTTCTCTCTTATCCACATGTGATATTATCATTATTAAAGGTGACTATAGACAAAGTGCATTACATCACTAGGATATATGGACTGCAAATGTAATTTACACTTAGCTATATTAGAATGAGTATTCCTTTAAGTATAATTTCAAATAATTCTAAAATAAGAGTATGCTTTAAAGAGCAGATATATCTTGTCAGTGGTTTAAAATTAGATCATATGTTCTGCAGGACTGAAATCTGCTCCTTATAGGATGTGCATGCACATGTGTGTGTGGGAGAAAGAAAAAAAGGAACCTCTTTTTACTCCTCTTTTCATCTGCACTTTTGAATTCCAAAAGGGAGTTTTACATTAAACCAGAAGGGAATGAATTGTAATTAGGAGATTTTGTTGTGGACCATCTCCTCTAAAATTCATCCTGTGCTAACTGCCTCCTGTCACAAGCCCTTCATCCAACAGTAAGAGATGGCGCAGGTGAATACTCCTGCCAAATAAAATGCACAAAGTTTAACATGTTTAAATGCTTTGCTGAACTAGATGCTTATTACTGACCATAATGGCCCTATAACTGATGGCTTAGCTGGAAAATCCTAACTAAACCTTCAACGCATTTGGGTGTTTCCAAAGGCGGTTTCAGCAGAGCAGGAGGTAAGCCAAGTGATCGGCCAGCGCTGCTTCGGCACCACGCAAGTCCTCTGCAGGTCAGCGTTGAAAGCCGCTGGATTAAGGGCTTAGTTTTGAAGACAGCAGTAGGAATTAGCATCGTGGCGTTAAAAGGCAGGTGATGGGTAAGACACCAAGGGGGGGGAAAAAAAAAAGGAGGAAAGATTACGGTTAGAGAAGGAAGAGGGGGCGGCTCAGTTCCCTTTACTGTGGGATTCGCTCTGTCTCTGGGCCATTCGTGGCACCCCTGAGACGAGGGAGACCCGCGGGGCAGCACCTGCGGGCGATGCGGCTCCCGGCTTCGGGAGGCCCCGAGGCCCCAGAAGGCAAATCTGTCCATTCCCACCCAAACGCCGCCCTCCCGGGGCAGCGCGGCCGGGCCCAGGCGTCCCGGGGGAAGCTGAGCAGCCGGGCCTGTGCCGTCCTCCCCCGTCGCCGCCCACCCCCTCACCGGCTGGAGGCAGGGGCGCCTTCCCCACAGCGTCAGGCAGGCCTGACAGCCCTCAGCCCA
>NW_009648894.1:4256008-4299643 GCF_000708025.1 Charadrius vociferus
GCTCGCCGAGGAGGTGCCCCAGGACGTGGCCTCGTTCCTCTACACGGGCGACTCCCGGGAGCTGCGGCGCGCCAACTGCTCCGGGCGGTACGAGCTGGCCAGCCTGGCCGGCAAGTCGCGCTTCACCTCGCACCCCTCCCTGCACGGGGCCCTGGACACCCTCACCCACGCCACCAACTTCCTCAACATGATCCTCCAGAGCAATAAGTCGCGGGAGCAGAACTTGCAGGAGGACCTGGAGTGGTACCGCGCCTTGATCAGGAGCCTCCTGGAGGGAGACCCCAACATCTCCAGGGCAGCTATCACTTTCAGCACGGAGCCCTTCTCCTCCACCCCCCAGGTTTTCCTCCAGGCCAGCAGACACGAGAGCCAGGTCCTCCTGCAGGACTTGTCCTCCTCGGCTCACCGCCTGGCCAACGCCTCTGTGGAAACAGAGTGGTTCCACAGCTTGAAGCGCAAGTGGAGGCCACATCTGCACAGGAAGGTCTTAAACACGGGCCCCAAAACTTTGGAGAACAGCTGGAAGAGGCGGGAGAGCTTCACTGCTGATAAGAACCACATCAGGTGGTCCTCGCCTTACCTGGAGTGCGAGAATGGGAATTACAAACCCGGCTGGCTAGTGACTCTCTCGGCGGCTTTCTATGGGCTGCGGCCAAACCTCCTCCCCGAGTTCAGGTAGGAGGAGTGTTCCTCTGCTCGCTCTCTATCGAGAAGGGGGTGGCATGGGGATTTGGTTCTGCTCCCGTCCTGGGGAAGGGTGTGCTGTGTCCCTGGAGTGACCTGGTCCACCCTTGGCAGCTGGGCTGTGAGGTCCCACCGCAGAGCAACCTCAGGCCTTCCTGTTGAGCTATACCTTCGTGTGCCTTAGGGAGCTGCTGCTCAGTAAAAGCATCGCTTTCATCTCCGTTTGTAAGACAGGGTTTGCTTTCTGTGTGCCTGTTGGAACAGGTGTGTGTGGGGGTTACATTCCTGGTGTGCTTCTGGTGGGGAGAGGAGAGCAGCAGTTTCCAGTTGTAGAGAGGAAGATGTTTACTGAGGTGTTATTTCTACAGTGCATAATTAAACCTAGCTTGACCCCAGCTGTGATTTTTAACTAGCTGGGAGACAGCACTCTTATGCTGGTAAACTGATTTCTGGTCTCCAGAGCACATCCACTGTGGGGTGCTCGAGCCTGGTCAGCAGCCAGTACATTTTTAGGTAAATAAGTATTTGTGACTGCAGTTGTGTCATAGTGCATGTGGCTACAACCTGAACTGGCAGCAGGAGAGCTTTCCTTAGGACGCCCGCCAGTTACATAGGTGTGTAGGTGATAGCTGGAGTATGTAAATAATTGCTTATTTTTTTTTATTGCTGTTACCCCTGGGATGTTGCTACTGGGCTGTGACTAGCAAAGAGGAGGGTATAAAAATGCCCATTCTTGTGTCTATATTTTGACAGCAAAGGGGGATTTGTCCAAAGGATGTGAGTAACGTGGGGTATGAGATGCCAGATTTTCCCACTGGCACTTCTGTGGTGGGGCTCAGGGGTAAATCTATCCCTTGGGGAATGCCCACTGCCCAGAAGCAGCTGGCATTTGTCAGGCAGTGAGAGAGGAGCACAAAATTTGCTTTGTGCTGCGAAGCAGTAGTAGGTAAAGAACACAACAGACACCGAAGAGATTTTGCCGCACCTAGGTGGTGAGGCAATGGTGTTTGTGAACACTGGTTTTCTTGCCTTAGTCTGAACTCCAGTGGGATGAAACGGGTATAAATGCAGTTAAGCATCCTTGGAAAAAAATAATCTGTTTAGTTGAGAGTGGCTGCTTATTTCTTTATTGAAGATTCCTTATTTCTTTGTTTCTTTTGCCCTGAAATTTTCACACTTACGGGGCTGGTAGGGTTAAGGTAAAATGAGCTCATCTGCAGGCTGTTTGTTGCTGAATTCCTCTCAAGACCAAACCCAAAGAATAGTTCTGCTGCAGAGCTCTTCTGGACCCTATCAGGGGTCCAGAAAAGTTCAGGAAACTTATCATAGATCATTGAAATGCAGCGTTTCACACTTCATGAACTTCAGGATGAAGATGAAAGCTAGTGTAGGCTGATACTCTCTTGTTGGGGATAGAGGTTCACATAACCTGAAGAACCACCAGGCTGGGTGTGGGGTGGCAGCCGCTAACCAGCTATCTAACAATTTAGATCTTGATATAAAGCTTAACTCAAAGAAGCTTCAATCTTGACTTCAGTGAAGAAAAAACCCATGTCTTTTAAGCAAAAAGAGTGTAAAGCTTCAATCTCAGCTCTGTGCCAATATCCTGTGATGCCAGGAAACTTCTCCATGGTGTAGGTTTCTGCTGTGGTAACTCTCGTGTGCAGAACACACCAGATCTAGTTTGGAGTAACCCTGGCCAACCAAGGAAGGCAACCAGTAGAGGTCCTCCTGGGTGCAGTACAAAGCACTGCCTTCCTCATCTTCCCAGCCTCTGTTTACCATATGGGAGTCACTTCAGTTGAAGAAGTGGAATAACCTGTTGTAACTAATACTTCAAAGGACATCCATTAAGTACATCTAAACTTGGAGAACCTCGATGGGGTATGCTTTGCAAGTTCAAAGAGTTGTGTTGGTGTTTTACTGAACAGTTAGGACAAAACTAACAAAGCTTTGTTGTATCAAAACCAGAGATGAGTTTGTAAGCATTTCTAAGAAAATGGGTCAGTAAGCATTTGGTAACTATGTAAGGAAGCAGGTGGAAGATGTGCATAGATAAATATACAGACACACATATTCTGGCAAGGCTAAGTGATAGTTCTTGTGTTTCTAGTTTGAGGTATGTTACATGAAAGATGGGCTTCTAATAAAAGTTTATTTGGGATATTGAAAAAGTAACTCTGCAGCTACATAGAAAATACTACAAACAAAATACTTCTCAAGACTTGTGGGATGTTTTAATATTTGCCCAGTATTTTCTATATTTGATAGGCACACAGCCTCAGTGTGAGCTCTTAAGAGAGGAAATGGTTTAAAGTATAAGCATGTAATATAAAAATCTGAAATCTAATGTAGTTATTAGAACACTAGTATTGATTACCATAAGGTGCCTCTTGAAATAAGCTGTATTTCCCCTCACCATCTGTCTGAGTGACACGGTGGTTTAACTTTAAATTCGTGTTTAAGGCCCATATGGTAAAAGGCAGTATGTATTAACTTCCATCTTTTGGGAAAGCTCTACTGGTTCTCCCAACAAAGTATCTCTGAACCATCTGTTAGGAACATGTTAATGGAAGGGTTTACATGCTCCTTCCATTTAAGTCTGGCATGAGGTCATCGATGGTAATTTAGTGCCTGCCCCTTTAACATTCTTCTAACAGTTTATGTACTTCTCTGCTGACATCAGGTTTATGGCACGGTACATTAGGGTAAGAGACATTCAGGAACATATTATGTCCATGGAAGAGAGTCCTTTCAGATTACAGAAGGAAAAGCTGTTGCTCCTGCTCTTCATTATCTCTTCTGTTGCAGTAACAGATGGGTATGTCATGCGGTGTCGCAATGGAAAGAGTTTAATGAAGGCAATACTAATAATCACTACTGGTTATGTTCAATACATGTTACTACTGCAATGCTGTTGTCAGTGACATTCTGAAAGTGCAGAAGAAAGGAAAAAGCTTTGTTCTTCGTGTTGTGAAGGGTTATAGTGCCTTCTGCCAGAGGAAGTGTTACAGGTGGGGAGCTCTCCCAAATAGCTTACTGTCTGTTTTCAATTTCACCTCCCACCCTCTTCTCCCCCTTCCTTCCCAAGAGATGACAGCCAGACTGTCCGTAGTGAAGGCCAAGGAAGGTGAGAGAATATGGTTGTTCAAGTCATCTTGCCAAGGCTAGCACTGCAGGCCAATACTGGGATGAAGTGGGGAAACTAAAGACCGCTTGATTGTGCTGATAAATGTACCAGAAGCTGTCCAGGCCCACTGGGACCACATTAACCCAGCTCCGTGCTAAGCTAGTGGCACCAGCTATCCGCAGGCTTGTAGCAGTGCTTGCTGGTGTTTTGGTGTCTGCATTGACTGGCCTTTGGTCTGCCCGAAGTGCAGGGAGAGAACATTCCCACCTGCTTACAAAATACAGCGTAGGCTCTCATTCAGAAATGAGGATCCACACATACTGGGAATAATCACTTGGTGGTATTAACTGTTCCCTTCTCCTTTCTTAAAAAGTGTAAGCTGATGCAGTGTGCAGCTGGAATACACCATCTAACATAACTAATAGTTCTACAATTCTAGTGCTGCAGAGGGTAGAGCACGATAGTGTTTGTCACTGATCTTCTGTGCCCCTTCTCTGCTGCTTCCTATTACCTGATGAGAATGAACCATATTCCATGGCACATGGTGATCCAGCTGGTCTCTTTGCAGCTCTGCTGTGGAAGTGGAAGAGTGTGAGAAGCTGTGTGTTGTGAGTACGTTTCCTTCTCTAAAAGTACTTCCTTGGTCCCTGGAGAGGAAATAGGAGGTTTTCATTGCTTCAGCAGTCTAGGAGACCAGCGGGGAGGATCAATCCTTGGTCTGGAAGAAAGATGTGCAAGTAGTCAGCTATTAGGAACATACAAGTCTTAAAAAAAAAAAAATAAATATCCTCCCTGGTCACTAAGTCAATCTCCTGCTGTCACAAGCCTACTTAATGTCATCAGCTGACCAATGTCCATCTTGAAGTATGTGGGTTTCCCTCTTGACTCTCCAGTCCACTGGCATGCCAGGCCTAACAGTTTGATAGCTTCTTCTGATTTCTGATCTAAATTTATTCACAGTGAGTTCTCATCCGTTTATTCCCGTTCCAGAAATGCTTTCTATCTGAAATAGCACTCTTTGCTGATGTTTACCGCCCTGACCTATTTATAGGCAGCAGTCCCTTCTCCACCTTTGTTTACTAGACTGCACAAACCAGCTTTCTTTAGTTTCCTGTTACAAGCTCTCTGTTGCTATGGTCCCTCTTCTCAAGTCTTGTTCCAGTGTTTCTTGAACGTGGGTAGTCAGATTCATATGCAGTGTTTCAGCCTTGTGCAATGACATCAATTATCCCCAAACTCTGATGAATGAATCGCTGCTTTTGCAGTTCAAAATGTTCTCTTGCGTGCTGTTCTCATTTTCCTTAATGATGTGTTGTAATATGTCAACATTTTGGGAACTGGTCATTGCTCTCACACTATTTTTCATCTAGGAGGTCAGAATATCTTTAGGTTACAGGGACATTTTTTCCCTCCCACCATGTACTAGCAAAGCCAGGTGGTTTTTTCACCAAATCCAGGGCAGTATTTGCAAACTTTTTTAAGGACTACTTGAAGAATGCAATGGAATAATGGCTATTTTGGCAGAAAGATACACAATCAGCAAACTGAGTAAGGTGTTTTTGTTTGTTGGGTTTTTTTTGTTTGTTTGTGGTTTTTTTCTGAATGATGATATGTTCTGGAGCATTTGCGGATAACTTCAGTCTGAAGTTTGGCTGAATCAAGTGTTACCTCTTAATGTTTTATTTGTCTTCCTGACATTTGCTATTTCTCTCAATTATTGGAAAGGTATTCCTTGGTGCAAAGATTAATCTTTATTGTACAGTTAAATCTAGCTGTTTCTTCCCTAATGTAGTGATTTCCTGTGTACTATTTACAGTGACGTGGACCACTCCAGTGTTAGGCCATAATGGGGCTCTTAGTTAAGGAGACATTTTTGAAAGCAAATTAAACCATGGAGGTAGAAGTAATTTCTCGGGGAATATGAGTGATTTCATCTTCTGCTAAATATTTCACAACTAGTAAATTGTTTGGTAAAATAACCATAAATGTAGACATAAAAAATTTGTAAAAATTAGTAACTTTTTTCTTTTAAATACGGTTTAATTTCTTCCCTTACCCCCCTTTTTTAGTTTCCCCGCTAATCTCTCTTTAGTCTCAGTACTGAACTAAGAAAGAAAATTCATTTCAACTATTTAAGGAGGCTTTGTAATTTTTCGTGACATGATAATTAGTTGTATAATCCTGGAAATACTTCAAAATTGTGAGGCTGACATTTTTTCTATAACACGCCCTGGCCCATATAACGTGATTGAAGGTGTGGGTGGATTTAGAACAGGTTTTAAAAATGAAAAGGAATAATTTATTTCCTAGAACTTCTGAAAGTCTTAAATTTATATTCCTGAAAAGAGGTGAGAACAAAGAAACGTCATCTTATGATTTATTGTCTGCTTATAGAAATCCCCGGTATGTTTTAAGTATTCTCTAGGCAATCAATTATGTCTCTGCCTTTTTTGTACAAGGTCATGGATAAGGATAGAAAACTGGATCGTGATGAAACAAAAGAAACAATAAATAGGGATTTCTTTTTTAGAAACATGATTCAGCTTTCTTCACTATTGGAGAAACAGAAGTGGGTCTTTGAAGAAAGAAGTGAAGTATGGCCAGGAGAGGATTGAAACATATGCTGCATTTGTGTCCACAGTTATGTAGCACATGGTAAGTTGCAATAAAAGGAACTAGCTTTTTGGGTCAAACTGCTCTTTCCACTCCTCTGTTCTCTACTCCCACCCCCCTTGGAAAAGGCTTTCAGCACAGCAGGTTATCAAAGCTCTTTTGAAAGGGAATGGACACGTGTCAGTCATTACTGAGATTGAGCTCCAGGACTGTCGCCTCCTGTTCTGTCTATTTACGAACCTGGGCTGAGATAGAGAATGTTCCTAAAGGTAGGAACAAATGCATTGCTGTCTTAGGTCAGAGGAAAGGCTCACCTCGCCCTCTCTCCAAAAGCAGCTTCTCAGAGGTACTTAGGAAAAACGTAAGAGCAGTGGAAGTGCCGAGTTCTCCTATCTTGAGTATACCCCATTTACAAATAATAAACAATAAAAGAATAGTTGTTTTTCAGACTCTATCTGAATGAGTGTTGATACTAAGTATGGATTAAACTGACCTCCGTGATTCTAATTCACTTTTTAACCCATTTTTGTCTTCTGTAATGTAGTTTGGCATTGGATTCCATAACATAGTTATGAACTGTTTGGAGAAAAAAGAATTCTTTTCTTTTTTTTTAAATTTGCTCCATGAATCTAAATTCACTGGGAGATCCCAGATTCTTGTGATTAAAAAATAACTTTGGAAAATGTTCATTCATCTTCTGTGTCAGTCAAATTTAGTTGTGGGTTAAACTAAGTATTTTTATTGCCTACAAACTTTGTCACTGATTGCCTATTTGTCAATGTGTTTTGCAAGGAAGGGGTAGTTGTGGTGGCCAGCTTGTTAACCTCCCTGCATGTGAAAGCTGACTTTTGTCACATTGATTCTCTCAAGAGTGGCTCAAACGTTGGAGCCTTCCTGGCCATACAGTGTGCAGGGGTGAAAATAATTGATTTTCTGCAAAGGCTGGCTCTGCTCTGAGCATTTTATGTCTTGGTGGTCTGTTGGCCTTACAGATTCTACTGCAGGCTTCCTTTTTCTGGTATTTGAAAAGCTTTTAATTAGTGGAACCTATGCTTTTAACATGCTGCTTCTAAAGATGTCTTTTGGTTTTGTCTTACGTTTTTGTAGTTTTGTATGTTCCTTGCCCAGGTTTATGGCTCTCCATTTATCTTTTTATTTTAATGTTGGCTTCCACTTACTTTTCAGTTTTAAAATTCCCTTATTACTAATGAAATAAATATTCAGTGTCAGAAGATTGGGCATAGTTAGGCTGACGCCATCTCTCCCATGTAGGATCCTTCTAATTCAAAAGCTTTTTTTGTTCCTTATATCCTTCTTGTTTCTTATTGCTTTCTATACTGTTCCTTGATGCCCTCTCTTTCCACCCATCTCTTTGACCCCGTGAATGGTAATGGGAGCATTAAAAAAAAAAAGGTTAAAAAATGCTGGTTTCTTACTAAATAGCTTGAATTTGGCTCCAAGACCTTTTTTCATAGGGAGAATCTAATGTGAGTGGTACCCCACCATCACTGACACATTGCATTCCTATCTATACAAGGTGATGCTTTGTGACAGAGTTAAGATGCTAGCAGCAACTTGAACATCCTCAAGCAAAAAAAATATCACTGCTGCTTGAAGTGTCTTAGGAAGCTCTCTGACTAAACTGCAAGGAAATCCCCAGAGAGGCAGTACTGCATGCTGTAAATTTGAAGGCAGATTTAAATCTGAAATAATTCTTCAGACAATGAAGGCTTCAGCATTAAGTATTCTGCCCTTCTAGTACTGTTCCAAATGGCCTAGAGGGATTTTCTTTGCAGGTGAATCCTAATTCATGTGCCCACACTGCTACACCTTACTCTTCAAGGAAGTTTATTTTTAGTGAAAGCTGGTTCTCCTGTGAAAATTTGTGCTGAAAAGTAGTAATCATGCTATGGCTGAGGCATTAGGTAAGTCTGTGTCAGTCCTATTACTAAGAAATTAGCAGTAACTAAATAATGTATGTAATGTCCCAGTAGCCTTTTGGGAATCTGGCTGGATATGCAGAGGTAGTAGTTTTAAAAATGTGTAAGTGATGCAGAATCCTAAATCTTAACTTCCAAAAGCAACTTGAACCTGCAGAAGCTGCTGATTCCCAATAAGACGTATGGCATAAAATCACTTGTGAATTTGACACCAGGATTTTTTTTGGATGCTGCTGGTACATTGAAGGAGCCTCAGGTGTCAGGCAGTGTGCAGTGTTTGAAAATTAAGATTCTTGAAAGTGTCAGCCTCCAAAAAGAGAATGGTCAGAAAAGGTATCTACCCTAAAAAAATCGACTATACCAATTACAGTATGCATTTATCTAGAGGTGTGGGCATTTGCAGATTTGGGACGGCTGTAGAGAATTGTTTTTCTTACCTCCTTGTTTTGTGGTAAGGAGGACTTATGAAGGACAGCATGTAGGGGTGAGTGAATATGGCAGCAAGAATCTAGGCAGGCATTTAGATTTGGGGGATGATGGCTGCTTCAGCATGTGATAACCATGCCTTATACGTTAATTATGGCTGCTTGCAATGCTTACAGGTACAAAATAAGTGTACAAACTTAGAAGACAAACTTTGAATGCCTGTTCAGCTGAGCTGTGATGACCTCTGCCAAAAAGCTTCTGAAGATCTAGAGGACAAAGATATTGTTTATCACCATTTAAATGTTGGCAGGCTATTATTCTGTGCAGTCCTGGCTTAAGCTGGCTGGGAGAAAAAGAACATGCTCCTTCTGCTTTTTTATGGTGTAACAGTACAGGCAAAAAAATTCTTCTGTAGATATAGGTTTTACAGCATGTTGTTACAATGAAATATTATAACTACTGAAACTATCAAGATAGCTAGTAGGTTGGGAAAATAAGCTCAAATCAATTTCTGGCACAGATTTCGAGGCAAATAGCATGCCAACAAACAGTGGTACTGGAAATTAAGACAGACAAGAAAGCTTCTTAAATCAAACCTGACCCAACAGAAAATCCTTGATGATGTCATTCTTCTAGGATTATCTATTATGTACAATTCAACTAATTCTTTAACTACACGTTAAACATGAATGTGCAATCCTTAAGTATCTTTTTTTGTGTAAGGACTATAAAATTGTGACAGAAAACACATATTTATTGTTATGAGATTAACAAAATATACTTACTTGCCAGATGGTCTACAATTACCAGTAATATTGTTATTAACTTATCACTGTGGCTTGGGTTCAGCCAGGCAGCATTGTCAGTGTGGATGAATGTGTTACGCTGACAAGCCGAGTCTACTCTTATACTGTTGATATATTTCTTGATCGCTTCTATCAAGCTAGGGCTGCAATTATTCCCAGTTAGTTCAATAAATATAACACTTACAGGTAGTTGGTCCATATACATTCTAGGAGGATGTGTTCTTCTATATGTTCAGTTTTTCAAATGCTGAATCAAAAATAACTAAACATGTGGGTGGCTAAACAGGCTGTGCCAGATACTGTATTAATCACAGATGAATTTGAGAAATATATCATATACATATTGGTGTACTCTGTGTGTAATAACGGTGGGGTACAAGTCTGAGATAGGGTTTTAAAATGGCAAAGCATCCCAAATGAATGCAGTAAAAGTACCATCATGATGCTTTCTGTACATGCCACGTATGCTTAAAGAGGTTTTTCTTTTGAAAGCGTTATATCCTCAAGTAGTTAGACCTTGTTACTACCTCAGCAGAACTGTGATGTTACCATGAAGCATGAACATGTATTGCAGAGGTCTAGTGAAAAAAGAATAGTATGTACCATGGGGGGGAAAAAAATGGAAAGCCTATGGTAGATTGTAACTGTCAAGAGAGATGGTTTTCATATGCCTGCTTCTGGACTGTTCTGTTATTCCTTCATGTAGATTTTCACCCCAGAAATTCATAAAGCTCTGAGAAAAGGAAAAAGCAGAAAAACTGAATCATATCAGAAGTTCAGGTTGTGCTACAGAAGAGCTGCAGACAGGAGAAGAGTGGAGGCAGAAATGTTTGTACTGGGGTCACGAAGACGGGGTTTTGTGAAAGGCAAATGTTCTTGTAATAAAAGTATTAACGCAAGAAAAGTAAAAGGAAAACGCATTCAGTTTCAAATGGAAGAATTTTGTAGTGCTTCTGGAAGAAGTATTGTGACAATATTTTGAAATGAGATAATTTTCAGGCCTGCATGGCTTAATAGGGAGCTCCTGACAAAACTCAAGCATAAAATGAAAGTGCATAAGAGGTGCAAGCAGGGTCAGGTGACCTGGGAAGAATATGGAGATACTGTCTGAGTGTGACCGTGAATATGAGCATCTTGTATCAGAAACAGTGTGGCCAGCAGGACTAGGGCAGTCATCATCCCTCTGTACTCAGCATTGATGAGGCAGCACCTGGAATTCTGTGTTCAGTTTTGGGCCCCTTACTACAAGAAAGACATTGAGGTGCTGGATGGAGCGTGTCCAGAGAAGAGTGATGAAGCTGGTGAGGGGTGTAGAACACAAGTCTTATGAGGAGCAGCTGAGGGAACTGGGGTTGTTTAGCCTGGAGAAAAGGAGGCTGAGGGGAGACCTTATCGCTGTCTACAACCTGAGAGGAGGCTGTAGCCAGGTGGGTGTCAGTCTCTTTTCCCAGGTAACAAGTGATGAGACAAGAGGAAATGGCCTCAAGTTGAGCAATGGGAGGTTCGGATTAGGTATTAGGGAAAACTTCTTCACCAAAAGGGTTATCAAGCATTGGACAGGCTGCCCAGGGAAGTGGTTGAGTGACTGGCCCTGGAGGTATTTAAAAGACATAGATGTAGTGCTTAGGGACGTGGTTTACTGGTGGCTTTGGCAGCGTTAGGTTTACAGTTGGACTCAATAATATTAAGGGCCTTATCCAACCTAAATGATTCTATGTGTCTATGACTATGCATAGGTGGGGTTAGGGAAACCAAAGCCCATATGGGGCTGAATCTGGTGAGAGTCATAAGGGGCAACAAGAAGTAAGTACACTGGTAACAAAACTGGGATTAGGGAGAATGTGGGCCGGCTGCTGAATGGGGCAGTGGACTTTGTGACAGAGGACACGGAAAAGGCCAAGGTACCTGATGTCTTTCAAGAACTACAAGCTGATCAGCCTCACCCCATTCTGGGAAGGTGTTGGAGCAAATTTTCCTGGTAACCACTTCTGAAACATGTGAAGGAGAAGAATGTGATTGGGAGTAGTCAGCATGGGTTTATGAAGGGGGAATAGTGTTTAACCAACCCAATAGCCTTCTGTGTATAGCTGACTGGAGTCCTGCACAGGAGGTGGTCACTATTGATATACCCCAGGGGTTGATACTGGAGCCAATTCTTTTTTAACACTTTCATTTGGTGGTCTGGACAATAGAATAGGGTGTGCTCTTAGCAAGTTCGTAGATGATAAAAATTGGGAGGGGTGGCTGAGAGACCAGCTGGTTGTGTTGCTGTTCAGGGAGACTAAAACAGGCTGGAAACATGAGCAAAGAACCTTGTGAAGTTCAGCAAAGGGTGATGCCAAGTGCTGCCCCTGTGGAGGAATAACCCCACGCACCAGTACAGGCTGGGGGCTTAATGACTGGAAAGCAGCTTTGCAGAAAAGGCCTGGGAGGTCCTGGTAGGCACCAATTTGACATGAACCACCAATGTGCACTTGTGGCAAAGATGACTAACAGCCTCCTGGGCTGTGAGAGGAAGACCATTACCAACTGGTTGAGGGAGGTAATCCTTCATCTTTACCCAGCCTGGTGGGGCCCCATCAGGAGTGCTGTGTCCACTTCTGGGCTCCTCAGTACAAGAGACATGGATGTACTGGAGTGAGCTTAGTGAAGGGTCACAAAGATAATTAAAGATTGGAGCACCTGACAGACAAGAAGGGCTGAGCCAGCTGGGACTGTTCAGCCTGGAAAAGAAAACGCTTCAGGGGGATCTTACGCATGTATGTAAATACCTGATGGAAAAGTGAAAGGAGACGGAGCAAGACTCTTCCCAGTGGTAGTCGGTGAAAGGACAGAAAGTACAAGAGGCAGAAATTAAAATACAAGAAATTCCATTTAAACATCAGAAAACTTTTTATGACACTGTGAGAGTGGTCAGACACTAGATCAGGTTTCCCAGAGATGGTGAAGTCTCCATTATTGGAGGTATTAAAAACCCAACTAAACTGAGCCTGCTTTGAGCGGGTGGTTGGCCTGGATGATCGCAAGAGGGTTCTTCCAGTGACAGCTGCTGTATGAATCTATGATTTTCACATCTATTTTGAACTAAATAATTGTATCAAAGAGTTTTGAAAGGATACAAATTATTTAATCAATTCTGGTGTGAAAAATCCAGAAGTACATTTCCTTTCTTTCTAGTTCGTGGCTCTGAGTGTTCGGATGCTGTCCTGCTTTCTGCCTCTTGGCACACTAGAACCTGCCCCTAATTCTTCAAATTGCAGCATGTCTGGTACAAGGCCGTACTCAAATGCTTGCTCAGTGTGTTTACTGTCCCTAATTGCTCTGGCTTGTATGTGTTGTTTTTCCCCACAAGTAGCCTCTAGGTAAGTTTTCTTTTGAAAAACTTTATATCCCTTTGTGCTGACATTGCTTCTACAGGGCCTACTTGTAATATCACAAGGCAAACTCTTAAGGTTTTTCTCTTCTCATAGCAGTGATTAGTTTACCCTTAATTTGCAAACTGTACTGCTGTCTTTGTGGAAGTGTTTGCCGAGGGAAAGGGGGGTTTCCTCTCCTACCAGTTAAAAACAAAATGGACACCAGGGAAAAGCTTTCCATGTAAAGGAGATAAAGACCTACTTCCCTAAGGTGTTTGAGAGTCTCCCAGGTGAATTTGTTGCAGTCCTAATAAGGATGAATCATCACTGTTTTTCTTACTGTATAAACTGAGTTCTTTAGAGTCATCGGAATGATGTTAATGCTTGAGTGACCCTTGCCAAGGTGGCTGGTGTATAACATGAACTAGGAGAGCAATGAGTAATGTTAGTCCTGGTCCTGCTGCCTGCTTCATGTCTGTATGCAGCCATGGTGAGATTGTTCACTTGCAGAACAGATCCTGTCCCCAGCCTACACACTAATGTTTATGCTCAGAAAGGTCCAGAAAGTATTAGAAACCTACCTGGTGGGATCTGCAAGTGACCCGATGAGGAATGGATTGCCTCTACTCCTATGAGCATCTGAGACGGATACCTTGTTATCAGGTTAAGATAAGCTTGTAATCCATTGACATCAACATCTTTTAAAGAGTTAGTCTGTACAATATGGCAGTTTTCCCCTTGAGGTCATTGGTCACCTGGAACATGGAAAAAATCATTCATTGGGGTGGAAATGTAGCTTTAGCAGTCCCTGGAGAAGCTGTTGTTTGAAACAAGAGTGGAAAGGCACCAAACTGGAAATTAAAAATACTTCTGAATAGTCTAGAAGTGTGTTGTGTGCTCTTTCAAATTGAACTTGCTAGAGCCAGCACTTACATATTTCAGGTCATTTCTAAGTGTGCCCAGCATCAGATTATTTAGTTTCTAGGCAGGAAATGGAGGGGGATGAAGTGCATTTGTACCAAGTTCCTGCTGGCTATCCTACATAAGTGAAGAATGCATTCTTCAGATCACTTAAATAATATGTTTGTGTTTCTCCAATGACTATATAGCATGTCTGAAGATGAATGTCCAAATATAGCTGTTATGGTTGTACTGGGGCCAGGTATGAGGGAGCAGTATTGTTCTGGTTTTAATCAAGCTTGCTCTCTTATACCTGTTCTGATTTTGTTCATAAGTGGCCTCTCAAATATGTGGCTCTGTAGCTCTTTTATTGTTGTTGTTATTCTTATTAATCTATTATTATTTATTATTAGTGTTCTTGTATATACTGAGCTTTAATTTAAAGGGGCAATACACTTGGAGGCGAGTGAGGTGTTCTTGAGATAGAGGTTGGATTGTGCCCTTCGTTGGTAGTCCACAGCCTGAAAGGAGGGATGATGGTGTTTGTAGTCGTGGAAATTCAGACTATGGAAATCAAAACTTTTGTCTTAAATAGCTGAAAAGGTTGATTTAAAAGGAATGGAACCCTAGATTTAAGAAATCAGTACAGAGCATTCATCTGTTACGAGTGAGTCCATGCAATGATCCAACTACTGGAAGTTGCATACTGACGTTTTTATTAAGTCCAGACAGCAGCAAAGCAGTCACAGGTACATGCTGTCACAAGCTGATGCTATAAATGTTCTACATCTAAAGTAATTCTAGAGGTTATTTTAGAAAGAGAATAAGGAAGTTTGTGAAGGCTTTTTTTTTTTTTTTAAAGGTATGCAACTACAGTCTTACAGCTTTTTTTTTTCTTCTGGTGGTTTCAGAGTTCTTTATAAAGCAAAGCATTGGCCTTGAAATTGGGTTGCTAGCTTTTCATTCAAAAAAATTTCTGAGGGAAACTGTTGATGATGAAAACTTGAGTGTTCTTGGCATATAACTAATACAGCTCAGACAGTCCTTGAGGACCTGTGTGTGTAGGAAACTGCTTTTTTTTGGTTGTTTCACAGACTTCAGTGGCCTTCTACTCCTGGCTCGCGCTGCCCCTCTGATGTTATATCAGGTATTATACCAGCACCGCCTGGCAGAGACTGGGAGAAGAGGGGTTTGGGTGTCTGCTGGAGGAGAGGCCTGAAGCTGCTGGAGGTTGGGGTTTGTCTGTGGAAAGTAGAGAATAAGGCCTTTGCCCAGTCGTTTTGGGAAATAGTGTTCCCTGGAGCAAAGGGTTCAATGTTGTCGTCACCGGGCATGGGGGTGAGGTGCAGAGCCAGGTACTATACTCAGGGAGGTTGATGGCCTCGGAAAAAGTGGTGCAGGTTGTTCATTGTATTTATTTTAGTTCTTTGCTGCATTGTAAAATGTGAAGGGCATTAAATTGTTTGAGTGTGTAACTTATTCCTACCTGCCGCCTTATACTTAGTGCCTTAGATTTACCGTGCTCCTGTTGTAATACATCTCAGTAAGGTCTAACATAAGAATGTGTTTCTGCAGTCGTGGCTTCGTGAACACAGAACTTCTCAGTTTTCAGACATTTCATCAAATTCCGTGTTTAAAAGAAAGATGGAGTTCCGCTTTGTAGGCTACAGCATCATAAAGAAGTTTAACCTGTCTCCGTTTTCTCTATTTTCAGAGGTGTTGTCAAAGTTGACATCAATCTGCAGAAGGTGGACATTGACCAGTGTTCGAGTGAAGGGTGGTTCTCGGGGACGCACAGGTGTCATCTCAACAATTCTGAGGTATGTCTGTCCTTAAGGGACTGAGCTACATTTCAATAACAACTCTTTCCACTATGAATAATCTGCTGTAGTATAAATTTTATGGACTTTAAATGTCGCTTGTAGGCTGGAAAAAGTCCTTCTGCGCAAGGCGTTACGGTACGCGTGAGTTTCAGGAGTGCCCGCATTTCAGGAATATTGATGTTAAATAAAACAGAAGTTAAGTTATTGTGCAGAAATAATAGCTATAGAGAAAAAGAATATTGCTAGTGAAATAACTTATGAAGTTCTGCTTGGAAGCCGAGCAATTATTTTACACTCAAAATTAAAATATGCTTTTAATGTCAGTGTCACTTTTGACTGGACAGCCTTGCAAAATATGGAAAAAGTAGCTCAAATGCTAATAATTATTCCGAAAACCATGGGCTTTTGGTAGAGTGATAAAGAATAACAGGCAGAACTGGATACTGTAAATCTTGTGTAATAGAAATGCCAACATTTTGACAGAGCTGACTAAATGTTTCTGTTCAGCTCCTTCCTGCTTCCCCTTTCCTCTGAAGGTCTGTGTCTGGCTCCGTCTGTCAGCGTATTGTAGATCATTCAGCCTGGCCAGTCATATGTGTTCAATGAAACTTTAAACCAAAATACATTCCGTGATTTTTCTTTTTATTATGGTGTATGATGTTGTTTTCAAAGGCACCCATTTGCTTTCTGGGACGGTAGGCGCCTCATGCACTTCTGTGCTTTCAGAAATGGCAGTTAAAAGTTGATGGTTGTCTACCAGAGGTCGGGAGATGTTTGCCTAATTTGTTATAAAATGCTGCTTTATCAAAGCCAAATCTATATTTAGGAAAAGAGTTGGTTTTGATGAATTGATCTACTAACACTTTTGAGCAAGAAAAACTCGGGATTTTTGTAAACATCCTATTTGGTATTTTTCACTTTTTTTTTCTTAAAATAAACTAGAAATGAGAACTCATACCTTTTGATAAAGACTACTTTTAAATGAAATATTTCTGCAACTGGAAAAAAGATTTTTTTTTTTCCTTTGTCAAGTACTCTCTGCCTTCTGAATTCAAGGGAACACTTTTTTAATATCTCATGTTTCTTCCTAGAAGAAACTATTGTTTCCCATGAGATCTGGTAAACCTTGATTTTTAATATATGCTAGTCATCCTGAATGTGATTATATATTTTGGCAAGTGCTCCCCCTTTTCATAATGTCTTACGAGCAAAATTGTCAGCAGAGGGGTGAGACTGTAAGTTGCATCTCTTCCTGCAACTGAGAAGAAAAGGGGGGAAAAACCCCAACCCTATGAGAAGACTAAGAAAAACCAAGGCAAAAGTAAAACAGAGAAAATGAAGAAAGACCAATGGTGGACTTCAGTCCACCTTTGTTTTTGGTTCAAAGCCCATTGTTTACTGTAATGGGCTCTGAATCATGCTCTGTATTTTTAATATATAGGAAAACAGAATCTGAGTCAAATCGAACTGGTTGTAATTCCACAGTTACACTTCCCTTCCAAATCTCAGTCCTTAAGAATGTGTCCTGGAGAGAACAATGCAAAAAGCTACTCTCTCTGGAAGAGTTTGTTGGAGAAGGGGGGAAATAAAAGAATTTTTTTTTACTCTTCACAATTCATTTTCATGGGAGTAAAACATGGGTTTTATTTCTCTGTAGAATTCACTCTGATTATAAAAAGGGGTTTTCTTTATGAATATGACATTCAGTAAAATTTACCTCCCATTTTATTATTGCACATGAGGCAAATGGAATGTCATTTGGGAAACTGAGTGCAGAATGAAATTGTTCGTGAAAGACAACCTTAAGTGTTACAGAAAGTTTTCTGTGAATTGCAAAAAACATTTTAATTCCTCAGCCTTTAGTGTCTTAGTGGGCCAGCTGGAAAATCTCACCTCTGTGCTTTGGTCTCTTTACTGTGCATGAGAAACTGAGGTGGCTGTCATGGACCACTGATGCAGGGTGTGAGGCTCCACCAGCTTTGAGCCAGGACTGGCTCCTTGGCATTCTGGGCTTCACTTTCCTGCAGGGAGGGTGGTGGGAGTTTCCTATCTGCTGAAGGAGAGAATAACATTTCTTTTACTTAAAGTGTACGTTACAGATCAGTTCTTCATGTTGGGATTCTGTGGTGTGTTGTTGTAAAGCTGGCTGTGCTCAAGTGAGTTTCCTCGTAGAGCTTTTATTTACCAGACTCGCTCGCACTGTTTTCACTTTTTTTCTGTTTGTTCTGCATAGTGTTTTCCTTGTTCTTTAGAGCTAACAAAGAGTGCTCTACATAGTTTACAATAATCTTTTTTTTTTCTTTTTATACAGCACTTCTACTACTGTTAAGTCCAACCTGATAGATCAGTATAAAACCAGAGCTGCTTTGTGCTCTTTTGACAATAGGAAGTGCTACGTTTGCTGATGTTACAAAGGATGTTTTATTTTTCATACTGGACAGTTGCGTGCATTGTTTTAGTAAGCCTACTGTGATGCTGTGGTCCATAAGTGAGTTCCTTAAAAAGGAATTAAAATATACACTCTAGGGCATAATTTCTTTACTGAGTGATGCTGTATATGAGTGGCTCATGTTCACACCTTAAGGTGTTAATAACATCAATAAGGAGAAGAATGCCACTTCATGAATGGCTTTTTGACTGGTGTGTAGAGCAAAAACCTGTCAGCTGCTCTTCCTTCTTCATGGCACTTATGAGAGTGTTAAATCAACAAGGCTCTCATGGCTAAGAGAAGGATATATAGGTGATACAAACCTCCCCCAAAATGAAACTTGCAAGCAGGGAGTGCCCTTCCTTATTGCACCTGAAAAGGATGAGACTCCTTGCTTAATAACAGTGACCCTGGGGATGGGGAGTTGCTGGGAACAATCTACAGAGAAGTTTTTTCTCCTTTTACCCCATGGTCATCGCTTCAGGAGAGTTCAGTCCAACGGGGACTTCTTTCTTCACAAGCAGGTCCCATAAGTTGCTTTTCACACTTTGTTTCATTGGAAGCTACCCTGTGGAATAAGGGTAAATTACATATTTGTGCAACAACGCTTTCCACTCATTTTGCCTTATAAATGCTAATGAAATGACATTCCCCATCCTCTCTTTTATCTTCTTAGAGGTGGATACAGAAATACCTGCTGCTGCTGGAATGCTCTGCCCCAGATTACAAAGTCTGTCTCCAGCAGAGTAAGGAAGAGAATAGAGATCTCTGGATTTCCAGTTCTGCTTATGTTAGACCCTCCTTCCTCTCTTTAGTTTTGGTAGGTGACTTGAGGATTTAGTGCAGCATAGCCTTTCCATGGACTGTTTGGTAAGCCTTTGGTGTACTGAATTTCTGATTTGGCTCTGAAAGTCTGTTTACTGCATAGCCCATACTATGTGGCCAGGCTACCAGTGCTATTAAATCTAAGGCATAAAGCTCAGTATTTCAGAGATGCAACTCCCCTCTTCCCTAACACTATGAAAATAATAGCAAGTGACAGACAAGGGGAGGGGAGTGAGTTAGGGAATGGACAAGAGGTGGAAAAAAACCCAACTTACAGGTTACTAAAATGATTCTTTACTCTGTCTTATATTTCAGTTAATTTTATAGTGGCTAAAATCTACTAGACACATCACAGGCAAATTTTCCTGCTTTCTGTGCTGTCCTGAAGTGTTTATCTTCTAAACAAAAATCAGTTGAAAGGAGGGAGATGGAGGCGCGTTACAGTGAATCTAAACATATGGTAAACCAGTGGTCTGTACAGAAAAAGAAAAAAGGAAGGAATGAATGGGACCAGACTTCTACCAGAAAATAGAGATTGTTGCTGAAAGTACTGTATTGCCTTCACATGCTCTGGCACAGAATCATTAGGAGATGATGCTAACTGTGACATTGGGATTTGGCTTTGGAAGGTCATCAAAAATAACCTGATTATGTGATGGAATAGTTGTAGTGTTAGTCCTTGTTTGAAAGAAAAATGGTGTGTGGTTGGGCAATTAAAGAATATTACAACTCAAACACGCAAAAAGCTTAGACATACTATTCTTCCTTTAACTGCCATCTTTCCTTGGATTTAGGCATTCCTCAAGAGGATTAGTGACTTTTAAATATCTCGCTTTGTGTGTGGTGCCCTCAAGTTGAACACAAAAAAAAAAAGCAAGTGCTGGACACTTTAGATTCCCCATTTTTAAACTGACTACCTAAATCCCTAATATATAGTCATATTTTTTTTTCTGATTTGTTCTCTTTTGTGCACAGGACCCATATATCCCTGATTTCATAGCAGCCTAGGTAAACTGGGAGAACAAGAGCGCCTTCCTTCAACCTCAGGATGACTGGAAACTGCCCAGTCTAATTAACCAGGAAGTTAGGTGAGACTTAACACAGGAAAGCCAAACTGCAGCAGTAGCTAAAGTCTATTTCAGTTGTGGGGTTTTTCTCTCTCTCTCTTTTTTTTTTTTTTTTAATTGTATCAGCCAAAAAGAGGCTGATGGCCAGATATTCTTTTCTTGACCTGGGGGAAGAAGGCAAAATTCATGCTGAAGCACAGAAAACTACATTCTCCTTCCTGCCCTTACTTTGACACCCAAATAGGGAACAGATTCTCCCTCCCCCCCCAATACATGGTCTAGAGATTTGGATTCTGTAGGGCTGTAACAAATGAAGCAGGTAATACCTGCAGGGTTAGAAATAATTAAAATGAATTAGAGAAAAAAATGATGCACGTAATTCTGACATTAACAAACATTAAAAAAACCCCAGTTACCCAATAACAAATCCAAAGTAGTTTCATTGTACAGGCAAGGCTGGTTATGGGGGTAAGAAAACATGCACTTTTACCCTGTTTTAAACCTCTGAAAATTTTTCTTTTAATGTATTAGATTCCTTCCCCGTACATTCTGGCAGCAGCTGCTGGCGCTTTTAGTAACAACTTTGGAGTCCTTGTTGAGACACCAACAATAAAATCAAGGCTGAGGAGTGTCTGAAGAAATCAGCTGGCGTAGCCCGTTGGGCTCGGCCGAGTGCTTCCAACCAGCCGCATCAGTCTGTGAAAAACGGTGGCGGACTCCACGCTGTTCCCCCATCCTTAATGAGTCTGCCAACAGCTTGCAATGCGAGGCAGGCTCAGCTGACATCCCTTTGGGTTTCAACAGGATTCCACAAATGACAGCGTGCAAAAATATCTAGAGGGAATGAGAGAGGCAGAGTAAACAAAAAAGCTGCATTGCTGTCTGTATGTAGTGTGTGTGTATCTCTGTAGAAAGATGCATAGGCCTGCTGTGTGTGTATTTATTCTGCACAAACACAAAACCAATTGAGAAAGGAAAACAAATGAGGAGTACAGTCAAAATTGTTTTTCTATTGTTTAGCAAGACATTTGGGACCATCATATTTTATTATACTGTATGTAGCATTACAGACAACTAGCTAAAAGGGGGAGGCAGGGGCTGATTAAAAATAAAATTGTAATGGGGACTGAGTTGGGAGAGAAAAAAACCCAGTGCTTTCCAGGTTTTGCGGACAGATGCTTTCCAGTGTCCTTGTCAAACTGGGAAAAGGCTATTAATGTACATCTTCTGTGGGAGGGGAAGCATGGCAAGGGATTAGCATCCAAAGTCATAACCCAGTGGGTCATATCCTGTATCATCGGTTCTGCTTATTACCTGCATGTATTTTCTGTTCTGTCTTTTAGGAAAAATGCAGTCAGAATGAGAAAAATTTGAAAAGAAAGCTGTTTGTTGCTGATTGAATCTGAGTGAACAGGGTTTACAGAATATAGTTAACCTTCTAATTTGGAAATAATCATCATCCTCTGTGCTGCAGATTGTATCCAAGATAGGGCAAGAGAAGTACTCAAACCAGGGCTGAGAACGTATGTCAGGATATATTTCCTCTTAGAAGAAAACAAGATCTCTAGTGGTAGAATATGAATACTAAATGCTGTATCAAATCCTGGGCTGAAGGGGCTATCGAAGGCAGAAAAGGGAGTGGCTCAGTTCAGTACACAGATAAAGAAAACCTAGCCAGCACTTCTTGGATCCAAAGCAGACAGACATCTCTGTTCTCTCAGACTGATGGCTGCTCACACAAATAGGTGTATATGAAGAGCATGCAGTAGACACAAAGAACGTTTTGGATGCTATTTTAAAAATAACTTTGCATCATCTGCATTCACGGGAAAAGTCCCTTTACGACAGTATACCGGATCTAATTTGACACTCCCCCAGACACGATTACATCAAACGAGGTGGAGGTTTGTCAGAGCTTTCAGTGATAAACAAGATGCTGTGAAAGCCAACTTCCAGTTTAAGGAAAAGCCGTGTTGCTTAGCTACAGCATCTTTGCCTTTTTAGAAAAAAAAATTAAATGACTGTGTTTTGCAGGAACTAATTTTGGTTATCAATGTTTTCTTCAAAAGAAGAAAACCTTTGCAACAATTCCTTTCATCCTAGTTAGCAGTGTTAACTCGAACATTTAAATTCATCTGGGTCAGTTCTCTTTGCTGCTGTTTTCCTTCCCCCAGAGTTAAAAAATGAAAAGCAGTACATGATTGGTTCAATGATGCTGTCTGACAAAAGTGAAAATAGCAGGGAGGTATTTGGTTTCTCTTGCAGTTGACAGGCGATGATAGCATTGCATCAGTTGCTGGTTCTTTCAGATCTGTTGCTGCAGCTTTCACATCTTTCGCTGTTGGACAGATCATCCTATTAGGCAACGCCAGTTCCCTGAACTGGTGGTTCTCCCCACTGTGTTTGGGAAGGGAAGAGGTGAGGCCCAGAAGTTTAGTTTGCCGGGGCAACATGGACAAAATAAACCTGGTGGGAGCAAAGGGGAAGTCGCAGAGAGGGGGATGGGTGCAGGGAAGAGCTCTTTCCTGGAAAGATACTGAGAAGCTTGTCTGTGGCTGGGGCAAGAGGCTATTGGAGGCCACAGAAAACCTTGCAGGAAGGAGCCTGGGGACTGTAGCCAGGCTGGACCGTTCTCCTTTGGCAGGCTGGCTGTGAGTTACCTTTCCCAGATGTGAAGTGGTAGTGGCCGTATCGGATCTAGGCATAAACAGAGCACAGCTTCATTCAGGGCCATCGTTTGTAACCACTGCATTCGGAGGACTGTACAATAGCTGAAAAATGTCTTTAGTAGCATTAAGCACAATTAGATATATGCAATTAGATAAATATACAGCATTTTGGTATCAAAGCATCTGATCCATCCTATGTAAGATTTGATATGCTTATCTTGGAAGATAAGCAAGTACGTCCATATCTTGTCAGATAATATAAAAACTATTACCCCCATCTTACAGCTGGGATGCAGAGGCAAAATGATTATCTCTAAACTGATAGACACCCTGACTCAAATTGAGGTGTGATCTCCAGGCGTGCAAATTACCCTCTCCACAATTTGGTTTCTGCAGAAAAGCATGGGAGCTGAAAGGGAGTCCTGACGTGCTGTAGCCAGGGCCCAGGCCGCATCATCTTCAGCGTGGGATTTTGGGGTGCACTACAGCATGCATCCACCTCGTGCTTCAGGTACTTCCAGGAGAAGTTGAACGTCCTGATATATTTTTGCAACCTGTGTCTGACCAACTTTGTAGTTTTCTTGGTGATCTTCATTTGTGATAGAATTCTGGTCAAAAATGAAGGCACTCAACCTCTGCATAGCTGAATACGCTGTTGCTGCGCTTGCTGTCATTGCGAAGGACACCAGCTTCCTATGAACTGTGCAGGCTCTGTTCCTGACTTGCATACTTAGCTGTTTGCTTACTCGGGCAATATACTGCAGGGGGTTTTTTTGGTTGTTAAAATATGAAAATTCTACTCATGCACATATTCTACAGTTGATTATTTTTGTTGAAAAAACATGACTTGTGAAACAGTAAACCCATGGAAAAAACTTGTTGTCTGCTTTATTTTAAAAAAGCTTCTATTACATGTAGCAACTGTTTCTCTTGCGTTTTGTTTTTTTTTTTGTACTTGATGATACCTGCACAAGAGACAGGTTTAATTTAGCCTTGAGAAGAAAGTTCATTCCTCTCTTTCTATAGCAAATTAAAATTAGATTGAAAACATATTAAAGATCCCTAGATGAAAAACTAGAGAGAATAGCTGCTGAATCTTCATATTCAAAGCAATGTACTGAGCCATAGTAATAGCCTTAATGGAAACAACCTCATTTAGTTTTATTTTTGAAGCAGAATTTTATAGAACTAGACATTCGAATACCATCGTTTTTATTGGTGACTTCCTGTAGGAGGTGAACGGTTTTTTTTTTGCAAATGAAAAAGAATGCTTTTGGTTTACCTATGCTTTTGTTTAGATCCCAGTAATTCATATGATTTGTTCTTCTAGTTTGCATTTGCCAGTACTGTAAAGTGACGGCTATCACATCATCCATTCACTGAGCTGGGGCTGGTCTCCTAGAAATTCTCAGTCTTTACTAACCTACTTAATATCTTCTGTGTTTCTTCATTGCTTTGTCACCCTGTGCTGTTTTCAGACATGAATATATTAAGTGCTAGCATTAACGTGGGAATGCAGAACATTTGATTTTGAATCTTTACCTTTTTGAGTATTTCTTCTTGTCTTTTTTTTTTGTTGTGGCTAGTTTATCAGCCATTACTAAGCTTCATCATATTACTACTTTTCTTTTTCGTTCATCTCCTTTGAGGGTTTTACTCTTCTTTCTTCTCAATAAGTAGTGAAAGAAAAAAACACTTCTCCCCAACATCTCATGCATGTAAACTTAAGATAAATAAGGTATTTACCATCTTTGATTCCTCCTTTACTTGGAACACACGGTGAGGAAAAGTAGATATTACTGTAGACACAAGACAACTTTATATTTGTAATACTGCACTGTTTTCTTCTTGCGGCAGGATCAGAATACCTCTGCAGTAAAATTTAGTCTCTAGATTTACCACAACTATTGTTTGTAGGACAATCAGTTTCCATTTACTTGCATAAAATAGATAATAGGATTGGCTTACTGAGTTCCACTCTTTCTGTCAGAATGTAGTAGTTACTTCTTTTACACCAACAATTCCATCTAGTCATTCTGCTATTTTTTTTCATCTTTCAAATATAGTTGCCTAGGGAAAAAAGTATTAATAGAGTGGTATAACTATGCACGCTAACTTAGGCGAAGTGAGTTCTATAACTTTCATCTAAAAAAGTTCTGCTCTTACTCTTACGTATGAAAATGAAGTTAACTGGGTTGGCCTGACCTGAGAAAAAAATGAGCTTTCTCTATAGCTAATAAATTGAATTATTTGCAAACTTCAAATATTTTTTGTGTGTGTATGTTTTTATATGTACATTTATTTACAGCTGATCTGTGTATGTGTGTGCATATGTATGAACATCATATAAATGCACATGCATGCATGTCTATGTATTCATGTATAAGGAACTATGAATGACTTGGTCATTTGCACGTAGTCATTCTGCTAGAACTGTTCTGTGACGAGACGTTACAGAGGCTGAGGAGATACTCATCCTTGTCTTGCACCTAACCCCAGTCCAGTCTGCAGGGCTGAACGGCTGGAAAGCAGCTTTGAAGAAAAGTCTCAGGGGGTCCTGGTGGACTTCTAGTTGGCCATGAGCCAGCAATTATGCCCTTGTGGCAAAGGCAGCTGACAACCTCCTGGGCTGCGTTAGGCAGAGCATTGCCAGCTGATCAAGGGAGATGGTGTTTCCTCTGTACTCAGCCGGGTGAGGCAGTATCTGGAGGGCTGTGTCCAGTTTTGAGTTCCCCAGTTCAAGAGACATGGATGTACTGGAGTGAGTCCAGGGAAGGGCCGCTAGAACGATTAGCGGTTTGGAGCACCTGTTGAACGAGGAGAGGCTCAGACTGTTCAGCCTGGAGAAGAGAAGGTTCAGGGGATTTTATCTGTGTGTGTAAATACCTGATGGAAAGGTGTAAAGGAGACAGCCAGACTCTTCTAAGGGTTAGTCAGTGACAGAACAAGAGATAATAGGTGCAAATTGAAACAGAAAAAGAAAATGTTTTGGTTTTTTTTTAGACTGTGAGGGTAGTCGGACACTAGAGCAGGTTGTCCAGAGTTACGGTGGAGTCTTCATTGTTGGAGATATTCCGAACTGGAATGTACGTGGCCCTGAGCAACCTGTTCTAGCAGAGCCTGATCTTAGTAGGGGTTGGGACTGAATGATCTCCAGAGGTGCCTTCCAGCCTCGGCTGCTCTGTGATTCCATGGTCAGCTCTTCTTTCATCATTTGCACGATTTGTTTTTCCCGTGTGATTTATATCTGGAGAATATGGTATCCCTTTTGAGCTTTGCATTTCCACTGTTTTATTCACGCTTATGTCAAGACTCTCTTCCATTGCCAACTGTTTTTGCTCACCAGTTGTTTCTTCTAAACTTCTCACAAGTGTGTGAAGACGTGCATGTGAGTTTTTTGAAAAAACGTTTATTTCTGATACTTTTTCTATAACAAGTTCAACACTTCTTTCTCCTACTACAGTAGAAGAAATGGAGTAAGTATATTCAGGTTCTTATTTTTTAGTTAATAGCTGCAAACATCTACTTATTTACTTTCAGAATGTCAAAAGCTGATTTAGTAGAAATAATTTTGAATGATGATACTGGCTTGCTGCAGGGACTAGGGTTGAAATATTTTTATCCCTTCATATATATTATCTAAATATCTAACGGTTAAAGTTTTGAAAGGGGGGGAGATCTGTAATGTAGGTACTTTAGTGGCATTTATTTGGATAACGTATGCTGCATTGTAAAATGTGAGTTTTCTAAACAGAGTGAATTAGTCTACAATGTATAGGATACTGTCCTAGAGATAGAGGAGAATTGCTAGGGCTATTCAGTAAATTGTTATTGGCTTGTTTCAAAGTATGATGTTTTGATACTTGTTTTCATCCTGAAATGGAGTGAAACCAACACCAGCAGTGCACTTTCCTGAATTAACATTTTTAAAAAGTATTAATTTGGAAATATGAAAATACGTATTTCAGAGAGCTGTTCTAGGAAATTGTATAATTTGAAAGACTGACAAAACGTGATTTAAAATGTGCATTAGTTTTAATCCTTTTTGATGGTGAAGAAGTGAGAAGAAGACATTTTGAGAAAGTCTTATTGTATGGTAATGGAAAACGGCTTGGTGATAACATTTTGAGCAATTCTAGAAACCCGTCTACCAGTCAAACCCCTCCAAAAACCATGTCCTTTTCTCTTCTCGAAAGGTTTAGAAGCTTTTGATACCATTTTGTCCAGTTCCATTGCTAATCATATCTATCTTATGCAGTTGGATAATCATTGTGGTTTTTGGCTCAGCCAAAACTGCTTGTCTCTCTTTCAAGAAAGGAAGTCAAATAAAGCAGCACTCCCGAATTTGTAAACTTTTGCAAGACATGATAAAACATCTTTATATTCCAATATGTACAAGACGTGGCACCAATTGGTTTTAAGCATGTGAGAGCAAACATTTGCCCTGTAGAGCTTAAGCTCTGGAATTCATATTGTTCCAGAGCCCTTCAAAGTGAATAGTGCATTACACGAGCTGAAGGAAGCAATTCTTGGTAGTTCAATTTTACAGAATTTTTATGTGGATAACTAATAGGATGCTTGTTTGAAATTATTGTCTAAATAAAATGCTCCAGTCGTCCTGATGTGAATCTTCTGGAATATTTTTGTGAAAACCTCCAAGACTGATTTTTTTTTTTTTTCCCTTGGTAATAGAACGAAGTTTCATTTTGAAGTTTGAGCTTTCTTGCAGGATAGGACTCCGTAATAATGATTGCTTTCCAAGGGCCAGCTTTATTGCTACATAGTCTGTGGAATAACAAAAAGCAATTTTTATGAAGTATTAATCAGTAAGGCACTTAAAGAAGAATTATTTTTACAGGTGTAATGTGTATTTCGGTTATGTTTCATTTCCATAGGTGATTGAGTGTTGCTTTTAATTATGCATCAGTGGATTATTCTAGCTGCTTTCTAACATTGCTTAACAAAAATTATACATTATAACAGTCATTTTTGTTACAAGTGTAGCCTAAAAATATTTTCTTCAGTGATTACATGATTATAAGGAGTCACATTTTACATCTTTATCATTGTATTGTGCTGCAGCGAATTTGAAAGTATTTTCCCTATTTGATTATCTTTGTTATTACACTGCTAAATGGTGAAAATGTTGGAACACCTGAAATAATTGAGGTGCATCAATTTTGAAGTCGTCATTTCTCCCTGAATTTTCGATAACCCTTGAGTTAATTCTATGTTTAAATGTATATATGTATGTTACAGAAGAAGTGGGTGCCATGTCTCACTGATGTATGAAAGAAAGCAAAGTTGGTGTGTATATGAAGCACCACGTATGTCAGTGGGATCCTACGGCTGCAGAAGTCTCCCCTTAAGCTAGAGCTACAAGCTTCAACGTCCTATTGAGAAAGGAGTGATGGAAGAAGAGGAGGACTAGAAAGGGATAAATTCCATACAACAGCTGACGATTAACCTTCTTAGTAAGAGTCACATGACAGGAATGACACTGTTAACATTGTTAAGATTAACTCTTATTTACAGTGAAACGGCGTCTCACTTGTCGATTGCAGACATCAAACATTTGACTTTGTGCTCTTATTCCACTCCATTTGTTTTCTCCAGAGATATAAACACTGTTAGAAAGAAGTGTGTTGGGTTTTTTTCCCCCCTATTACTTCTTGCCTTGATTAAGTCCCAAATAATTTTAGGTTGCAAGTGTGGGTTTGTTTATAGTTACCCATTCAGATGTTCCGTAGCTGTATGGTTTCATAGGAATAGCTTTACATTAGGAATTGGTGTTTCAGTCTGGAGCATGCAGACAGTTCTCACTGGTACAATTTTGATCCTTGTTTGATCTGGAAGAACAGAGGCAGTAATCTGTGATCTCTGCAAAGACGGGCAGAGCTGCTGGCCCTCAGAGACCCTGTTGTTTGGTGTTCTGTGACCAGCTTTTTTGAGTATCCTCTGTAGCGAGGCGTTTTAGATCTTGGAGGGAGAATGAAAGCAAACGGGATATGTTCTTCCATCTTGCAACAAAGGCTAATCAGCTCACCATTCAGTGGATCATTCTCCCTTTATCATCTTCTCAGGTACTATTGATCTTCTTGTTCAATTTAAGCATCAGTACAAGCAATATACTCTTGGTAGGTATAGCTCTGTGGACATGGTCCAAATTGTTGAGGTCAGACCAGTTTCTGGCAGGCGTTCATTCTGACTTCTGGAGCACCTCTGTGCAGGTTAAAAGAAGTTTTTCATTTCTGCTTCCTCCTTTGGAAAGGAGAACCCTGTTATTTTTTGAAATAAAATAACCACGTACCTCACTAGTGGCGTTTTCCTTCATTTTATTAATAACTGCAGACATCACAGTGGTCATATTTTACCTTTAAAGAAGCAGCTTTGTATTGATATGCACCACTGTAGTGATGCGTTTTTAATGTTTTCTTTCGTTGGCATTTATTTGAGGGGAGGTGAAATCTGACTCTGTCTAGCGCCTGGTACAATGGGACCCTGGGGCTGTTTGGCCGCCTTGGATGTTACCAATAATTATTTTAGCTTTTTGATACAGCGTCATAATTGGGACAGTCAGAACCTTTCCCTTTTATCTTCTCCCCCCACCAAATCCCACACCACACTTTGCCTTTTTGAAAGAAAAAAAAAACCAAAAAACCCCAAACCTAAACAACTGTATATGAATTCATGCTCTTGAGTCTGCAGTCTTATGTTAAATGAGAGTCTCTAGCTTCACCTAGCCTTAGTTTTAGATTGTATTCTTGGTTTTGGGAAGTATGCAGATGTAAATGAAGCTATTTGTGTGCAACTCTTTGCTTTAAATCTGTTTTTGCTTTTCTTCTCTCTAGATTCACTATCCAGTGAAATGCTTTTGAGTTTCAACTTTTCTTTATATTTCTGATCTTTTCTATTATTCTTTTCCTATTATTTTTGTTTTCTTACCAGCTTATGTAGCGCCTCTAGTAAATATGCTGGAATGCATTGGGTTGAAGTGAGTTTTGAAACCAGCAGAAACTTGTGCTTTGTACAAGTGTGCAAGAGTTTCGGTGTGCGGGGAGCAGCGGACTGCTGCAGCCTCCCTTGGACCTGCGCCTTCCTCATCTCCTGTCTACCTCAAATCCCTGCTGCTGTCTGATAGCTGGGCCACTGATGGGGTGGGGGACAGGGGGGAGGTATGATTAGGCATTTGTTTGTGTTGTTTATTTTGCCCTGATGACTGTGAGCAAGAATGCATTGTAGGCTGGTGATATTTGCACTGTCAACCAGGAAAATCAAATCCAAACACAGTCCAACCTCTTCTCTCTCTGGTTTTCAAATGCAGACCAGATACCCTTCTGGAAGACCCTTATTAGCCGTTCACATGCTATTGGGATCCAGGCAGAGGTGTTTTGTTTGAAGCTGTGTGGTCTGTGTTTTATAGTTGGTCAGATTATATTATCTAATAATCCTCTTTGGCTTAAAATATAGTCAACAAAGTCACAGAAGTGGTGAATCATTTCATCATATGTACCTTTGGTCCTATTACTCTTTAAATTGTTGAAGATTTTTGAAGTATAGTGAATGTCTCCCCCTCTTTGATGTCTTTTCTAAACTAAATTGGCTGAGAATCTTCCAAACCCAGACAATTATACAGTAGCCCAGTACAATTTTATTTAGTGTAACCTCATTAGAGAGCTTTCTACTTCAGAGCTGGTTTCCTTTTTGCTTCAGCCACTCACATTTGTGAAGTTGTTGCCATTAACAGCATAACGCACCTGAAAAAAGCCCAAAACTTTGTTAAAACTTTAAAGTGTTACTACCGCGTAATGAATTTTCGGAAGAGAGGCATTAATGTGGTTGCTGTAAAACTCCTGGTTTCTGAATTGTGGAGCAGAAGCTGGTGTGTTCGTAGGGCTGTAGAGGACAAGTGGCTGCAGGTGGGTACCACGAAGGTCTCTGCCTCTGCTGTGAGAAGTGAGATGCAAATGCAAAACCGGCAGCATCTAGCTTGCTGAATCAGCAGCTTGTCTCTATTTTGAACCAGTTCTGCTCATATATATGAAAACTCTTCTTAGCGCAGCGGAACAAAAATAGAGCAATAGTAGAAGAAACTTTATTACTTCTTTCATGCGTCTTCCTCAGACTTGTGGACTTGCTGGGCAGTTAAGAGCCTAATTCCTATTAAGCTTGTCTCTGTAATGTGCCTTAAATATCCCCGTTAGGTTTCAGTTACAGAATTGGTCTTGTTTATTTGCTTCATCGCATCTTGTTAAGAGAAATGAGGCAATGCATTGGGGTGCTGTGGCAACCTCAGAGCCTTCTGGGGAGAATTGCTGCACTGGCCACATCCCTCTCTCTCTCTCCTCCCCCGAAAATAGTCTGTAAGAAGAAAAACAAGAAGTAGATTTTGGATGCTTGCCTGAGGCTGCCAGTTTGGCTTTTGGAGAGGAAAAGCTACAGATGTGACCTGAGTGAATCTTGTTCAGGATAGATGCAAGAAGTGTGGAGCCTCATAATAACAGTCTGAGGCAATCTTTATGCAGACGACAGGTTTTTAAAGAAACAGCGCAGATTTTTTTAAAGCAACTTGCACAGTTTGCACATTCGCCTCAAAACACTGTGGCCAGACATCTGTAAGGAAAAAGTCCAGGTTTGGATCAGCAGACATTAGACTTCTTTAATTTGGGTTTTTTTTTCTCTTTTTCTCCCTACTTGTACAAGGTAGGTTGTCCCTTAAACCACTGTTAGTGCTGGTTGTGTGAGACTTGAGAAACTGTGCTCTGACTGAAAGGTAAAGATTACGTATTGGAGGGATGGTGAGTTGTCAAAACATCTAAAGATATTTACAATGTAGATTCCAAAATGATTATTTTTTTAGCATTCCTTCAAAATAGGGTGATTTTATTTATTCCCCTGTCTCACAAAGAATTGTTTTTTTCTTGTCTCTGTCAGAATGCGATTAACTGACACTTCAGATCTGATGGTCCTGAATGTTGAGGCAAAATCTGATCTTCACAGGAAGGGCCACCGGTATAGCTCCTTCAGGAGAAGGTGGCCGTGAGAATGTCTTCTGTAATGTGATACCCTGTGCCAGAGTTGCTGTAGTTCTCATGGAGACGAATGTTAAGAACTTTTCCCCCCAAAAAGCCCACTTGTACTGGGAAAATGTGTGATGGGTTCTATACCACGGATATAAGGAATACAGACATGTTTATTGTCATGTAAGTAAAAGTTCCTAAAAGCAAATGTAAATCAGGCTTTGAGTTTGCAAGAGTTTGCAGTCAAGTAGACTGTATTCAAGTCTAGGAAAAGGGATAGGCTGATAGGGAAAACATGCCACTAGTGGGAAAAGCACATAGATTTCCTGTTTTTCTTCTTTCCCCTCTTTTTTTTTTTAATATTTTGTAATGAATCAGGTTATCAATAACAAAGCAAGTTTTAAGAGCAGTAGTTAACAATACTGGAATGGATTTAGACCTGGCGGGGCAATTTTGGGTGATCTCTCCTCATGCTGGGTAGGAAGTGGGGGATGCTGGAGAGGAAGCTTGGAAACAAACTGCTCTTTCTTATGACTTGCACTGAAAATATTTATAATGACTAAAGCTAACATTTGTTGAACTACTTTGTCAACCTCTGTCAGTGAAAGTCAAGCCATTGATTTAGTTGTTGTATAAGGACAGTAATCTAAAAGCGGGGTTGTATTTGGCTGTATACAGTCACGTTTGAAGTGATTAAAGCATTAATGCCCGGTTTGTCATACACCCAAGCAAATTCTGACAGCGGAGCCATGTGCTTTCGCCGCATTGCCAGTGCACCGTGCTATGTGCTATTGCTCAGCATCTTCTAGGTCACAACGAGAAGATCCTTTCTTAGTTATTGGTTTTGGCTTAGAACTTAAAAATCACAAAAATATTCTAGTGATAAATTAGAAGGTGTTTTTAGGTATGAGAAGTTATGAGGAAAAGAGATCAGCAGGCTGCTTAGCTAAAAAAAAGTAAGTGTAATGAAAGATAAATAACAGGAGTCTCTTACTTGAGGATGTAATTATTTGAGAGAGCATAGTGAGGATATTAACTAAACAGATCAGATGAGGAAAAAGCCATTTTATTAAATTTCAAATATGTAAACACTGAGAAAAATGCAGTCTTATTAATTTAATTATTTTCATTAAGGTAAGTGAATAATTTTTTTTTTCAGTAGAGCACTATGCAGGAAGCTGTTATAACATAAGTTAGAACTAACTTATATTTTAGACTCTAAAGTTAGACTTCTCTTGTACATAAGTTTCTATCAGGCAGGTTTTTTTATTGGAAGGTTGCTGGGTTGAATGTTAATTTTAGATTATCCAAAGTAATACTTTTGGCAAAGTAATGCCAATACTGTTGTGTAATAAGACATTTTTTACGCAGTAGGAGTATAGTTCTGCTGTTACAGAAGATAAGGATTCCTCAGAAATTTTCCGAAAAAGCAGAGGAAGAAGCTGTTCAGTAGGGATGGTAATGAGCACCTATAAAGTTAGTTTGTCCACAGGTGATCTCAGGGTTTTCAAGTACACCATATCTGCCTGCACCCTAAATTCCTACATGAGAGCCATTGCAACAGTTTGCGCAGGCCACGCAGTCCTCTTCAGCTGCTGGACCAAACCTTCTGAGCAATCTGGTACTGACTTCAAGCACGATTCGAAGGACAACAGAAATTTGGCAACTCTTACCTTACATTTTAGGATGAAATGAGGACAAAAAAATCTGCTATGGTTGAAAAGTTATGTTTTGTTTTACTCCCTTCTCACTGACATTTGGCTGTTAAAGTTCATACTACTAAGTAATTTAGTAGCTTCAGGCTTCGTGGCTGAAGATGCTAGGAGCAAGGAATGAACTGTATACATCTAAAAGAATGCAAAAAAATATTCTTAATGTGTAAATTTGACATTATTATGCAGAGTACAAGATATTTTGTCTTAAGGGCACCTTGAATTGGAAAACATTGAAAACTATTTTTTTATTTCTGTGCATTGAATTTTACAGTAATCTAAAAAAAAAAGGGGGGTGGGTGTAATAGTTCCCACAATAAGTATCACGTAGGGAGTTCCAGAAAGAGAGTGACAGTGAACTAAGTGAGTGTGGGTAGAAAAACTGGTTGCAATTTCAGAAGAAATTCCTCTTACCAAAAAGGGTCTTTCTGTATTCAGAAATGCCTTTGTATTCCTGAGAGATTTCTGTATGAATACTATGTTACTTTAGATGAAAGCAGAGTAACTTTAGTTGAGAAGCTGAAAATCCCTTCCCCTCTGCAGAATGTCCTAGCAGAATATTACTCCAGAAGAGCTACAGAGGAAGTGCGTCTTTTGGTTTTGAGGTGAATGTCATTCTTTCAAGAGTAGTTTAAAAGATTAAAAAAACCCCAAACAAACCCCAAACCAAACAAAAAATCCCAGACATAACAATCTTTCTGATTGTTTTTGTGGGTAGTGCTTTGCTTTCATTTTTGTTTGTTTCAGACAAAAGTAACACATTTTATTCATCTTGAGGTGGTGGGGGAAAGTGGGAATGCTTTTTTTTCAGCAAGAAAATCAGTGTTCTCCATCCTCCCTTAACCCTCCACAGCCCAAAGAAGATTTCAAGCTGATCCAAGCAAAATACTTTTGGTTTGGACGCTGGCGTGAAAAAGTGGAGAGATCTAATTGCAGGAGCTCTAAGACCTGTAGCTTTAAAACCATTGCAATTGTGTAAAAGTTGCGCTGAGACCATAGAAGCTGGCAGTGCCACATGCACCTGCACAAGTCTGCCTACTGCGTGGAAAGTCAAGAGAAGCTGGTGGGGTGTAGGTCTTAGGGATGTTCAGCTTTGCTCCTCATCAGACAGTGCTGCTGTTGACTTCAGTTTAGGACTGAACTTCTCACTGCAGAACTTTGCCCTACAAATGACTGAACTTTATCAGACGGTGTTTGAATTCAGAAAGTAACGATTAAGGCTTTTGAAAGCATTTAGAAGTTTCCAAAGCTTTCTAAAATGCTTATTTGGGGAGAAACTACCATACTAAAAGTTCACAAGAGTATGGGTTGTTTATAGGCAAAAGGACCCTAAATCCATTAAAATAGCCTCTCTGAAATACCTGTTCTTCCCTCCCCCCTGCAAATTCTTTCTTTTCTTGCCATCTGAGCACAAATGGACGTTTCCCTGCCTTCTGCATGAGTGCTTGAGCTTCTCTCATTAAATCAGGCAGATGCCCAGTGGTTGGTGTCTTCCCAATGCAAGTGGCAAAATCTGCTGTGCTCTTTTACAAGTGTCCCCGCAACAGCTGGAAATTTATTAGTATTCTATAGAATCCTGTGGCCTTTAGGAGGACATGAGTTGCTGAGGACTTTCTTGGAAGAAGGTGGGAAACCATTACTTTTTGCTTTTGCTGTGCCTGAGAAGTCAAAGTAGATCAAATAACTCCATTATGCAAACAAGTAATGGATGCATTATTCATTTCTGTTGCTCCCAGTGTGTGCATTTTGTATATGATCTATTTCCTTCCATTTAATGAAGCAGCTAAAAACCCCTTGATCCTGCACTGAGTAGCTTTTTTTTTTTAGTTTATTTTAACAGTTTCTTGCCAGTGCTGGCTTGTAAGAAGCCAGATCAGGGTCAGGGTGTCCAGTTTACCCAAAGTGAAAAGGCTGGACCTAGTTTTAAAATTGGAAACTCCAGCAGTGGACATAATTTTCAAGAACTGTTTTACTGCAACAGTTGGTAACTGAGTTTGCTTTTATATAATTGTGTGCCTGGATGGGATGAGAAAAACTTCTGATTTGCAAACTAGGTATTTTAAGAAAGAGCCCAACTGTAATATTGTGTGGTAGGGAGCATATCTTGCTGCTTGTTTCACATCTCACTCTTACGCTGGCAGAAGGAAATAGAATGCTTGAAGATTATTGAAGACTAATACTGACAGGGTAATAAAGGGATACTTTTTCCTCTTGCTTTTACACAGGGTTTACTTGAATGTGAATGCATAGACTCCAAGGAACGGCTTCTGGGTTAGGCTGTCAAATCATCACTGAGCCTTGTGTTTCTGAGCAATTTCAACCTGAGGCATTGCTCTAGCAACTATCACGTGTAAGGTGTTTAGTTTCCCCCAAAGTCCCAAAACATGACTCAGAGTTCTTTTAAAATTATTATTCCTGCCTTTCCTTTCTGCTTTATATTTGTGGCTACTACCTGATTTCTGTATTCATGATTTTTTTGCAGATGTCTTCACTTTAACTTCCACCCATACAAACCCAACTTGAAATCTCAAAATTAATATATGCTCTTGCTTCTTTATTTGAGACAAAATCAGGTTCATGTTTGTCGGACCATATTAGTGTATCATATAGATACCAGTGATTGAATTTGGAAATAAGAATGAAATTTGTTTACCCGTTTGAAACTAAGTTACGTGGTCATTAAAGTAATTGAAAAGGACCTTTCTCTGTAGTTGTCTATGTGTGTTACCGCTAAAATTAGGGGAAATAATTTCCTTGGTAAGAAAGTGCCATCTTTCTTCCTGTCCAGGTCTATAGCAGGACCAAACTTAAGACTAGTTTGAACAGTTCAGTATTGTGTTTAACACTGAGTTTTACGTGCAGATATGTATCCAAACAATTTCCAGTTCAGTGTTTTAATGTTTCAGGTTTAAATGCTGTTCTGACCTTGCTTTTCCCAAGTATTTGTATGCACTTGGTCTATGATATTTGTCGATTAATCAGTAGGTAGCAATGCCAATAATGAAAGGTAAGCAAACCAGTATGCACATGTAGTCTGTGAAAAAACTTCCAGATCTTATCCTGGACGGTTCACTGTACCGAAATGGAATTTTTATTTATGAACCACTCCTATAATTAAATTTCTTTTTTTTTTTTAGGTTTTATATTCCCACTAGAAAATAAGAAAAGTAGGTCAAAAAGCATGACTGTAAATACGCAAGCTGTTTTTGGAAGCAGAGCTCATCTCTTGGAGACTTGAAAGTTCAGTTTTCTTGTGACTGATAGGTGCTGAGCACTCCGAAGATTTTTTCTGTAAGAATGTAGTGAAAAACTGAGGAATTACAGTTCTCAGGAATTAATTGACAATACCTGTCTTGTCTTTAGTGGCTATAGGGTCGTTAGACTTTAATGACATTCTTTTAAAAAAAACAATGCTAGGAGAAAAGGCTTGAGAGCCTTGTTTCTGTGTAACACTGCAAACAACAGTTAAGAGAACCAGCAATACAGGAGCCAACAATAAGGGTGGCTCTCTAAAGTCTTTCTCCCTCAAAGGAAGACTCTGACCTTGAATCTGTTTGCATATTGGCTCAAGGTCCTAGATCAGGAAAACATCAGGAAAAGGATAGAAGGAATTAAACCTCAGTGGTACTGAAATGCCACCTTAATTTTCAGCACAAGTTTAAGTGCATCCCTGATATGATGTCTGGGTTGGAAGTGATTAAAGAAATGAGGTCACTACATTGTAAAACTTGTCTTCAATCAGAAGAGGGTACAAGACCACTCTCTTTGGATGTGTGGGCTACCCATCTTTGTAGTGAATTCTTTTACGTGCCTCCAGGAGGAGAGTTGTAATACTGAAAAGGACTGTTTGATAGGTCCATCTTGTGTCACTCTTCTGGCAAAGGTTTTTTCACACTTAAATAAGGATAAAAGTGATGAAAATTGGTCCATAAGACAACTTTCATCTACCTAGCCCAGCTAGCACCAGTAGTGAAGAAAGATAGGTAACATGGAGTTTGGGACAGATTACATCAATTTACATATGTCTGTACATTGTCTGGTTAAGTACAGGTAGGTGAGTTGTTTCCTCTTCATGCTGATTTCCCAAGTGTTGCATAAATACTTACAGGACACCATATATTATAAGTAATGTCAAAAAAGGATGAACTATATGCGGGGGAAAAAAAAAAAACGCTGAGGAAAATGCCTTGACGGGTGGCATAATCTTGCCTGTGGTAATCAAAAGAATGTGTCAGCATTTGTCCAAGTAATTGAACACGAGAAAACTCTCTGGTCTGACAGACACAAAGCAAGCCATTTTTATTTGAAGACTGATAAAGGCGTACTGCTGCTGGCTTGCAGTTGGGATGTCAGACTGGGAGCCGCTCCATGCCAGATAGGTCACTAAGTACGAATTATGTATCTAAAATATATTTTAAAGTAAATCTAATCTTTGCAAATTCAAGACAAGGAGGATTTAAGTCCCTTACCAGTTGCTACTGGTGTGGCTGTATCTATTTCAAGGCAGCATTACTCCTCTGAAGGGATATATAACTGTTGTTCTGCAGCTACTGAACCTAGTGATAGTAGATGATCTTGAAGATACTTAACTGGCTTTGTATGGAAGGATGCTAAGAGTGTTTATGTATCATCTAGGGAGCTGGGTGAGACTCCCCAGGCAAAGAAAACAGTGTGTGTTTGGGGTTTGTTTCCTGGTGGGGAGGGACGAAAACAGACGTTTGGGGAAATCAAACAGATGGGTTGAGCCCTGTGGATCTCATTTGTTATCTACTGAGAATCTTTTCAGTCTCGGTTCTCTCGCAAAAATTATAATTTCCCTACTGAGTAAAATTCCTGTGTTTTAACTTGTCAGCATTGTCACAGCAGTAGAACTGATTATTAGTTTTAATAGAGCAGAAATAAATACTGGAATTGTCTTGTTGATGTGGACCTCTGTATTAGGTCCCTAGCAGTGCTTAGTAGAAATAGATAAATGTTTTTATGTCAGTAAAAAGATGAAATTATGTGCAAATTGTATCACAACTCTGTTGTTAGAGGCATGATGAATATAAATTTAATAAAATACAGGACCATTCCCGTTGCATTCTCTGAGAAGGATGCTTATTACCCTTCTCTACTTCAGTTATGCCTCAATTCGCAGGCAGCTCTACTGGGTATAGTGAGGTGATGTTAGAAAAAAAAGTGCTCGTAAATGTAAGAGTCACAGATTCTAGGAATCCTGACTTCTTTGTCACCCACTATGAATTATATTTTAAAACATCCATTTTTATTTAATCAGAAATTATTAAAAGCCATTTTCAAGCATTTTTTTCTTTTGTCCTTCCACCTTCAGTCTCCATCTCAGCAGTGTCCAGGTTTCTTACAATATAGAAACATTTCAGTCTGGACAGTCCTTTTTGCACGGTCTGCCATTAGCTGGTTCCAAGGGATTCCTTGCTTAAAAGGAAAGAGGGATGTTTACTGGGTGGTTAACACAGATAAGAGCCATCACCCTCTGCATCCCCAGCTTGTTCTGATTAAGATCAATTGGCTTGCCATTGGGTAAAGATGCATGTTTCATTAAGGCTTCATAAGAGCAAGAAAAATACATAGTTTTATGCGTGTCGTTTTGGCATCTAAAATAAATTATTTCTTTCCTTTTTTTTTTTTTTTAAATGAATAGCGAACCTGAATAATGCCTTATTTCTTAGGAGAAATGATTGTCTATGTCACCCTGGTCCCAACTAGCCCTACCTACCATGATCAGTAAAAGCAGAGTCATGTTTTTAACTCAGAAAAAGCCAAGGGATGTCTTCCATCCAAATGTCATCCATTTTTACTGAAGGAACAGCCATATTCCATCAGTCTGCTGTTGCTTTTATTTCAGATCCTTTTTGTCTTGCTTTCAGGAAAATCTTCATGGTTGTGTTCACTGTATTATCATTGTAATAGACCGCAGCTGCTCTTTCACAGTCTTCTACCTTTGCAGAATGCCAAGATTGTAAGTATTTCAAGGTGAAGCGGACAAAAGTCAAAGGCACCAGCTGAATTACTGACAGAGTTAAAAATCATGCAGTGGTAGCAGGCACAGGGACTGAACAAGAAGCCTTCTAGTCTTACGTTATTACTCAGAGAGAGTAACCCCAGGCTTGCTTTGTTCTATCTTTTGTGAAACAATTCTATGCAGTCATTTCCTGAGAAAAGAATCAAAAGACCAAGTCCTCGTGCAGCACGGATTAGCTAGAGTTACCTACTAATTCCTGCAGGAAATTGGTAGACCACAAGGTGATGACTTGGAGAGGGAGATCCCATCTTGTTGTTACGTTTCAAATGGTAAATAATCTATTTGGTGGCATGATAGGTTTTCAGGTGAAAATAAGTCTCTTATTCCATATTTGCATCTGCCTAGCTTCAGTTTGTTTTTCCTCATAAGTGTTATACACAGATTCAGAGATAACATTTAAATATCAGCCTCGTCATGCCAGGTATCTAAAGATCTCCTTTACTATTGATTAACTTCTTCCACTATAGATACTTGGTAGGTAATCAAATAAAATTTGCCTTGTTTGTGAAAATGTGTTTCAGTCTGAACAACTCGGTCCTTTTTATCATGAAGAAGTCTTCCTGTAAAGCCATTTTCTCCTGTTCAGCTCATTTTATGGACCTTTTTCTGAGTTTACGCCAGTGTGCCACTGATCCTTCACAAAATGTATACACCAGGAATGGGCACACATCCCAGAATGTGCTTCATCCTTGCTGAATTCAGAGATGATACGATCTCCCTACTTCACTATTTTATATTTTTCCTGGTATTGTATTCAAAGATTATATTCTCTTTTAGTCTTTCAGGTGACTGGAATGTTTACCTTTGTTCTGTCAGTGTGTTTAGACTTCTGAATGGATCCAAACTTTTGGGGAAAATAAATAAATAAAAATTGGTTGGTATCTTTACCCAAACTGTGAACTGAACGTAGCCTTTAGTGAAATAGGAAGTGATTTTTGTCAATTTTGAATGCATTGACATTTTTACTCATTTTTTTGCTGCCTTTGAGAATTGAAATGTGAAATAAATGCAAGTAGTGTGTTTGTAAGTGAAGTGTGCTTGCGGATCTGTGATGCTTCAGTATTTACCTAGGATGCATCCCTAAGTGGGTTACTCACTTGAACCAACCATGATTATTTTTTTTAAGTTGACCTATTGCTGTTATGTCTATTATATCTTTCAGCACTTAAAATAGCAGATGGCGTAATACCAAGTGGTTTCAGTTAAGAGAAAACACCCTTTGAAGGCAATATTCAACAATATAGCATGCCTAGGTATCAGTTTTCCTTAAAACTTTTCAAATAAATTTACTTCAGTTTGAACTGGGTGTTGTAATCTTTGGTGCATTACTGAGGGTCACTGTGCCAGTGCTTAATGTCAGCTGTATTGAAGTGAGTCATGGACAAATTATCTGAAATCAACGGAGTTGCCCTGATGCACTGAAATCTGAAACTTTTAAAATAGCTTTGTCAGCCAGGGGTGGGAGGAATCATTGTCTTTATATAATTCTGGCTAAATAATTTAATTTGTCTCTACAGCATGTTTGGGATTACTCATTCAATTTCAACAAGGTTTCTATAAAGGTATTTGATCTTGCTTGAATTTCTTCCAATGATCTATAACCAACCACATGAGATGACAGGCTCTTCCAAAAGTTTGTGACTTTAATTGTCAAAAATAATAAACTTATTTCCATTTTGAGGTTATGTTACTTCAGTTTCTAATAATTGGAATCAGTACTAGAAGTCTGTCTGGCAGGGAAGTATTTGAAACTAATTGATTATTATTTTATTTTAGAATAAATTAGACTAGTTCCTCTAGCTGCTTTTGACTTCTTCCTTTTATTTGTCCATATCTTTTCTGAAGTTTGGATGCTAAGACAGGACATTGCCTTTTAATTATGGCCTCATGAATGCTATACTAAGATCATCTCTTTGCTCTTGTCATATTCCCTCCTGATATATGTCAGGATCAGCTCTGCTGTCTTAGCAGTCAAGAGTAATTGGTGGTGAATTTTGATCACTAATTTCTAATCCTTCAGAAGTCCTTTCCCTGATTTCAAGTTCGGTACTCCTAAGTATTTTCTGAAGATCTAAACTTCAGTTGTGTTCTGCATAACTGCTTTCCCTAGCACTGTCCTTCATCTGCCTTAGCTCCTTCCTCCTTTAGGCATAAAATTTCAGGTAGAGCTAGGTTAAATTGCATATTCTGTGAATCTCCTTAATGGCTGTGAAATTCCTATTTTTCCTATGTAGTCTTAGTAGCACTTGTTGATTATGCCTTCCGTATAAACACTGATTTTTCAAGTTTGGCTTTCTGTTTCCTAGGACATTGGGAGGAGTTTCCCATACGTTAAAAAGGGAGAAAATGTCTCTGCTCTTCTTTCAAAGTGAATGCTTTCTTACATTAACTATTTATACATTTGATATTAGGTGAAGAAGATGACTGAATTTATACATTCAAATCCAGCTATCTTTGACATATTATCTGAGTTACCTGCCTAAGCCGGTTTTTAGTTTAGGTGTCGGAAGACTGAAGTAACCCTACCCAGACTGTTGGCCCTGGATTTCTTGCTACTAAGAGTTAATGCTTTTTGTTATCTGGAACTGAAGGATTTTGCATCATCATTTGGGGTGAAATTTTGTTCTGCTGATAAAAATTTTTGCAGGTGTTTCTGCAGCAGAAGAGCAGTGTAGCCTACTGGACATGAACTCTTTCCTCTGTAGTTTCAGCAACAGCTTGGCAGCTACGGATGAAGCTTTGGGTTTGTGGTAGCTCCATAACACGTCTAGACATCCCTGGCTGGCCAGGACAGTTCTGAAGACAGAAGGTCCTGGCATCCTAATGGAAATGGTCAGGATGTTTTTGTCCTGATGTTTTCTCAGGGCATGAGATTTTCTTTCTACAAACTACCCCCACCTCCCCAGCTGCAGCTGTAGGAATTAAGATATTTCTGAGCCTTGGCTGTGAAATGTGATCACTGTATTGGATTATGGAACCTGACACAGAGCAGGTCCCTGTCACATGCACTAAGTGGCCATACAGAATATACCAAAAAAAACCCAAACCAAAAATCCCAAACAGAAAAAAAAAAAGTGCATGTATTTAGAAACAGCAGTAGTGTCTTGTATTCCTACTGCAAATTCCTGAAGTTATTTACTGAAGGCTTGAATTGCCTCTAAATATTAGCTGTTACTATTCATTATAAATCTTTCTTGATAAAACTGATTAGCACGTGATCTGTGGCCTTTTGAAATTGACAGCACTTAATTTTTGAAGACCTACAAATTAATAAGGTCCAGCCAAATGAAAGACCAGTTAAAGAGTTGCAGCGTCACAGCAAGGCTGAGCTGTCTTGTTCCTCTGTGTGCTTTGCAGCCTGTCTTACAGCCCTCTGCTTCTGTGTTAGGTACGCCCTTAGGCACTGCTGGGCACTGCCTGTGTTTTTCTGCCGTCAGTGTTTTGAAGTGTGGAGATCCCATGAAGTGGTTAAAACTTCCATCAGCTTGAACCATTTGTGGTCAGCAGTGGGAGCGATTCACATAGCGATTCACATTTTTTTCCAGTGACATTTCTAGGTGTCCTGTAATAAACTTATGAAGACTTCATGAGAAATCATAGAATCGTAGAATGGTTTAGGTTGGAAGGGACCTTGAAGATCATCTAGTTCCAGCCCCGCTGCCCCACTAGACCAGGTTGCTCAAAGCCCCATCCAGCCTTGCCTTAAACACCTCCAGGGATGGCGCCTCAACAACTTATTTGGGCAACCTGTTCCAGTGCATTACCACCCTCAAAGTGAAAAATTTCATCCTAATATTTCATCTAAATCCACCCTCTCCCAGTTTAAAGCCATTCCTCCTCGTCCTATCACTACAGGCCCTTGTAAAAAGTCTTTCCTCAGCTCTCCTGTAGGCCCCCTTTAGGTACTGGAAGGCCACAATAAGGTCTCCCCGGAGCCTTCTCTTCTCCAGGCTGAACAACCCCAACTCTCTCAGCCTTTCCTCATAGGAGAGGTGCTCCAGCCCTCTGGTCATCCTGATGGCCCTCCTCTGGACACGCTCCAGCAGGTCCACGTCCTTCTTATGTTGGGGACTCCAGAGCTGGATGCAGTACTCCAGATGGGGTCTCACAAGAGTGGAGTAGAGGGACAGAATCATCTCCCTTGACCTGCTGGCCGCACTTCTTTTGATGCAGCCCAGGATACAGTTGGCCTT
>NW_009648894.1:4300371-4323574 GCF_000708025.1 Charadrius vociferus
AGCAGGAACTTCACCAGACTGCCACAACTTCTCAAATATGGTGGATAGTGAATGGTGAGTCCTTGTCAAGCTGTACAGTTAGGACAATTCTTTGTGCTGATGTGACTGTTGGCCTGGGAGAATCAGATCTTCCTCTATTAGCACAGAAAAAGTAGATCTGCGATTTTCAAAGTATTCTCAGCTTTTTCAACCAAATTCTGAGAGTTTACTTTGTTCATATATAGTATAGTATTTTGCTTCAAGTTAGTGACCGTTGCCCATGTAGAGCAAGCATCAGCATTTGTTGGGAGCTGGATGTGTTTCCTATGACTGTATTTCAGTTATATCTGGAAACTTGCTCACTGATATTTTTAGCCTGTTCTTGTCTTAGCACATTTCTAATTTTTGCTCTTTTTTCTTGCTTGTGTCTGAAGAGTTTTGTTATTTCCTGCTGGCTAATGGCTTCTAGTAGGAATGGCTGCCGCTGTGGTAATAGATTTTGACAGACACATTTCAAAGCTTCAGGAAAGCAAAATATGATCTACTTAGGCTGTCACTAACGTAACAGAAGAAAGATAATTCTGCAGAACAAATGAAAGCCCTTTAGTCTTGTGAAGTTTTGTTTCTGCTCTTCTGGAGAAGTCTTCCTAGAACTGATACTCTGCTATCTTGAAAACAAGAGAAAGACTAACTTTACTCATTGTGATTCATGTCTGTGATTTCTCTGTGAAAGCCAATGCTCACAAAATCCTACAAGGCTGATCAGACTTAAATGCTGACTTGACTGGGGTAAAATGTCTCAGTTCCCTCCCTGTTCATTTTCACAGTGGCTGTCATTCCATAAACTTCAGTTGTGCCTCTAGTGAAGCATCTTTTCTCCAAGCTGGAGAGTCCCACTCTGTTCAGTTCCTCACACTCATATATGTTTCCTCCTTAATTTCTTTTTTGCTTGGTCAGCCTTGCTTTTGGCACAAGGGAACTGTCAGCTGAAGGTCTGATGAGATGCACTGGTCAGAAGCACTCTCAGCTTTCTCTGTCAGGAGCAGTGCCTAGAGGCAGCAGTGCCACAGGGGCCAAAGTGTTTCCATTCCTTTCATCTTTGGACTTGGATGCACAGTTGTGCCTCACCTAAGAAGAGACCAGGAGCCTGTGCTGACCGGTTGGCTTCCATGAGGTGTTGGCTCTGTGTTCATGGAGGCCAGGAACTGTAGAGGTTCAGCTGCAATTGGCAGCAGTTTCCTTGATGCCTGTGGTATTATTCAGGGTATACATCAATATGCGGTATTCTACTGTAAGAATATAGACTACAGCATAGAGAAGCAATGCCCATCCCTATGGCAGCTGTTTTAAATTAAAGTAGTTATCCCATAATTCATTTTAATCTTGCAAATATAATCTGAGCTCTAAAGTGTTTCTAATTTTAGGGCAGACGTTAGCATCCTTACCCAAGTAGCAGACCATGGACGTACATGGGAACTAAGATTAAAAGGGTTGTAGCCTCCTCCCCTTGCCTCCTTGAAAGCATTGCCTGGAGCGGTAGGTGTGCTCTGCATCGCGTGGTGTGGTGGTGGCTGGCTGGCCTTGAAGTCCACTGTGACCCTCACGCCCTACTCCACTCTGCATAGAATGGAATCAGAATGGTTTGGGTTGGAAGGGACTTTAAAGATGTTGTAGTTTCAAATGCCCTGCCCTTGTTTGTCTTTAAACTAATGTTTAAAAGGACTTGCAATATAAAAGCTGGTACTTTAGCACTGGTTTTTAAATACATTTTTCAGATAATGATTTTTCTAGTTTAAAAAGAAGTCAATGAAAACACTACTGGGAACACGCATGGTGTGGTATGATAAACACCAGCAGAACCCACTGGTTAATACTTGAAAAGCACAGCATACAATTCGTCAGCAAGCATCATTTCCAAATTCAATCAACTACTAAAAATGTAAACAGTTAGTAATCGGAACTAAATCAAATGGAAAAAAAATTCAGAATGAAAAACCTGAAGTAGTTCTAGTTAAGAAATAAAAGTAAGCAGACATTCATATTTAAGCGTTAAATCAAACTTCATGTTGCTGAAGCACATAGTGTGATGTGCTCAATAAATTAATAGCTAAGTGAGATGGTGTGGAAGAGGAAGAGATCTTGGATTCCTTAGTAAATGTATGTGTATTCTTGTTTGTATTAGTGAAAGCAGCCTGATTTTTCATTAAATATATCATCTTGGAAATGTGGCTAATTTTGACTGAGGGCTGCCTTTAAAACAGTGGATGTGAAAAGGCCGAGCTTTGTATGTGTAGATATGTGTACATAACATAGCTGATGAAGATTTCCATTTTATTTTGGAGAAACAGTTGTTCAAAGAAAGGTTAACAAAAAAGGACATTTACTCCTTTCCCCAAATAATGAAACAGAAAGATGCAAAAACATTAAAACTTAAAACATGATATGTAGCAGAATCAAAGTGGAGCTTTCTGTTTAAAATAGGTGAATATCCTTTAAATTCAATGTTTTTTAAATAGTTCTGTACAGTATGGACTAGATGTCTATTAGGGATTTGTGTGTGAGTGTATAAGAAGTGCTGTGCCCGGCTGCACTCCTTGCCAGCACGGGGGAGGAACACACGTGATGGGTGACATCTGCCTCCGCGCCCAAAGTGTGTTATCTGTTACCAGCACTATCAGGCAAGACTGTGCCTTTCCCAAGCTCTCTGGTACAGATCAGCTCTGCTCACAGTGTATTCATGGCAGAGTTTACTTTTCAGCAGGGTCTGCTGTCTGTCTCCCAGGATTACATGCCATTACGTGACCGTATTGGAAGCCTGTGGTGACAAAACCTCCGCAATTTTGCTTGTTGTTGTAGGGTGGTTATTTCCTCATTATTTTCAGCTCCCTTCCTTGGGAGTAGCTCTATATTAGTTAACTTTCCTCAGCCTAAGCTTATTGACCCTAGCATATTTATTTAATTGCCTGCCATGTTCACGTGGGAAATGCAGTTGTAAGGAGTTTTCTGTGAAAATATGTTTTACATTTCTGTTTCACTCAGGAGTATTCTTCCAACATTTACATAAAAATCTAGTTAAACGGCTGGATGTAAATATACACTGGAGCATGCACATAACTGCTTTGAATGTGAGTAATTTTATTGATTAGTCTGTTAAGCGCGTTCAGCGTTGCCTCCCATCCTTCCCAGGCAGGCTGGCAGACCCAGAAACAATTCAGGTTCCTCACTGGCTATGATGCTTGTGGCAATGACTTGACTTCTTCACGAGAGCCTGGGGAGGCAGAGCCCTGCAATCTCTGCTACTCACTACAGTTACAACCTCCAGCTTTAATGGTCTGCTGTAGCCTTTGGGATATAGCGCTCTCCTGGAGAAAACGGCTCTGGTTTCTCGGGTTGCTGGGAGAACACCAGCCTGTATCAACCTCCTCTTCCAGCACTGGTTTGTTATCATATACAAAGAGGTCAAGATCTGTCTGATTTTATTTATTTTTATTCTTTCCCCAACACGTGGTGACTAGGTACCAGACATATTTTCTCTTTCCGTAATAATGACATTCTGGGAAGGAAGATACCGAATGCATCAAGCAGGTGACAAAAAGAAGAAAGGATTCCTTTGTGCATTGAATAGTTCAGCACTGAAATTCCTTGAGAGACAGCACCGTGGAAGCTAACAGTTCACATATGTTCAAAAGATGTCTGGACACATGAAGGGAAGCAAAATCAAATGGGGGTTATCGAATCCAATGATACCACCTCTTACCTCCAACTGGAAGTTTGGGAGAGTGTTGTAGAGAAATATCACTGGATATTATTCCAGTCCTTAGCGGCTTCCTGACATTTGCTATTAGCCGCAGTACTGGATTGGATGACAGGTGCCTTTGCACCTTTGGTCTGATTTAATGTGGCTCTCCTGTGCTCTTGAGGGCTTTCTTAAAAGGATTATCATAATAGGAAAACCAGTTGAGGTCTCTAGCTGTGTGGCACAGAAAGTGGGAATGGTTCTGGCACCATGCAGCTGCAGCTTTCTAGCTTTATGGACAATGGGAAGGGTTAAAAACAGTAGTGAATTTCTCTCTTTTGTTTGGCTTTCTGAAGTCTCCCCTTGCTCTCTGCCTATCACCATATATTACTGAGTCCTGAACTTAGGCAATTTTTTTTTTCCAAGAGATTCTCTGGACAGGATGCACACAACTGTACACTGATCTCCTAGAAGCTGAAGAATTATAAGGATCTGTGTTCAAATTGGAAACCTACACTACAGCTCCCAGAAAAATATATGGGCAGATTAAAAAATTCTATCCCTTTGCTGAGTGAGGTCACATTTTTTTTCTGCTAATTCTACTGTATGTGATTATCTCGTTTGTGGATGGCTAATAGCTTCTAGAGTTCTGCTACAGACAATTTGTGCTGTCCCTCAAGCAGGCAGCGGTTCCTAACGCACGCCTGGCCCGCTGGGCTGCTCGGTCTGCAGCTGTGCCATAGGTGATACAGACTGGTAAAACCCTGGTTTTCCAGGGTGAACAAGTGAGAAGATGACAATTTATTGTCTTCTCTTTGCATTTTTGTTGAGCTGGCTGTCCTGAGCTAGTAACTCCTGCCAACAAGGGGGCTTACTGACTTGCCTGCAGCACTCACTACATGCGGATATTCTCTTTCTGGAGCTGAGCAGTAACTCCGCATGATACAGCTCTCCACAGCAAGGTGTGAGCTTGCTCTTGTCATGTAGCCTCTGCAATTTCAGGACCATTAAGCCATGAACATGATTCAGTAGTGGAGATACCACTCACACCCACAGCACCTCAAGCAGCCCACACCAGGTTCAGTTCAGCGATCCAGCAGTTTGATTTATAGCTCCCTTTTTACCCAGTACACATCCCAGTATATCGTATCATGCATTTACTACTATAGTACATGCATGTCTGTTCACAGTACAAAAAGGTGCCAAATTTGCTCCTTTTTATTCCTTCATGTTTTGCGTACACCTAAAGTACAGAAGTCTGTAGCTGTTTCAGATTATTGTAGTACGCCAATAATATATACCCTGATTCCAGAAATAGTTATTTTCAGTTAAAACCACAAATAGGGCAGTTTAATTGAAAGCGTCCTACTATTTGTTAGCTTTGTTTGTTCTACCTGCTGACTCAACCCTGTCAATACTACTGGGATCATCATTATTAGTGTTTAACTTGTCTACAGGTTTGTGCAATTAGCATAGTCCCTTTTCAGTGTAAAGCAATTTTTCCTGTTGGCAGATGTACTATATGTTATTCTAATGCATGTAATATCAAGGTGTCTGAGACCTTGCTGAGATGTCATAATAACACAGCCAAAAATCCCACTGCTTGATATCCGTATCCTCATCTGGCAACATCCCAGAGTCATTTTAAGTAGTTTCTTTTGATGAAAATGGTCAAGAGGATCATAACACCTTCAGTGGTCCTTGCAGCGATGTAGAAGTGGTGACAAATACTTTTTCTGCTATGGAGAGCTGCTCTGGGTTCTTCTATGGTGTTGGGTTTGCATTGTGTTTCAAAGGAGGCTTGAATGTGGTTTGTCGCAGAAGTTTGGATTGGCTAATAGCACTACAAAATTCAGAATGTCATTCTAGACTGCTGGTGGAACAAAATGAGACTGTTAAGGTGTTAAATGAAGAATTTTCCTTTTTTTTGGGTGTGTGTTAATCTCTGGGTACTGAGACACTAGAAACTTCAGATTTTATGTGTAGTGGTATCACTGGAAGTTTGCTACAACTTCTGTATTGATTCTGTATTGATTTAAGTTTGTAATCTTTGTCAATTTTTAGAATCCTTTAGAGTGAGACAGAAAGTAGGAAAATTTTATTTAACTCCATTGACTTCAGTTGCTTCTAGATCAGGCCCAAATAGAGCCTCACATTTATCCCCTTTTGCTGCCACTGGCGTGCGATACTCACAGAAGGGCTGAATTTGGTCCCTGTTTACTTCCCCCAGTCAAATTTAGCCTTAATGATTTTTTTTTTCATTACACTGGTTACTGCAGTGTAAAAACCAATGAAACAAGGAATACATTGCAGCCCGTTGCAGGGTGCTTTATGGTGCTGCTACTGAAAGAGATTATAGGGTACAAATAATGCTTGGAAATTCTTATGTAACCTTGTATTATTTATGCCTTTGCCAAAGTATTTATCTACTGTGAATTGTGAGATGTGACCCTTTGATATCTGCTTCTAGTCTTGCCTCCTCCCATTTCAGATATGACTTAAGGATCCAGCATCTAATAGTTTTTTAAAAAAGTTAAAGGAGAAGGTTAATGCCTCATAGCCTTTGAAATGTTTTTTTTAAGCTATTCTTGGATAGTACAAGGATCTGATTTCTATTTCTGGATGCTCTTGAATTATTGGTTGCTAATATCACATACAAATTGAAATGAAGGGGAAGGAAAGTAAAAATGTTACAAAAATGAAATTATGTGATTTTAATGTCTGATATTGTGCCACTTGCCAGGAATAGAATAAAATGCTTTCTACCATTTGGTAATTGAGACTTGCTGTGTTCCATTAGCGCAAGGGATGCTCTGCTCATGATGGCCCACGAGATATTAACTTCCACAGCCTTGAACGACTTTCTGTGGGGAGCTGTGGAAACTTGAATTCACTGAGTCTTGCACTAGTGTAATTTTTATTCTTTGAGTTCTTCAAAGACATAAAAAGAATACGGTAAAGATTACAAAATCACTTTGGATTCCTCTGTCTCAGAATTACTGCAAGTTAGCAGTGGTAAGAATTAATGTATTAATGTTATTGAAAGAAAATATGGGTGAGTGTTATTTTCTTTCCCCCATACAATCTAAACCTGATTATTACTTTACGTTAGGGCTCTGGCTTGTGCATGCATGAAATATTTCCTAATTTTGGACTTGGATTAAACCAAAGCTGAGAAACATGTTCCGATCCAAGAATACTAGGAGTTGGAATCAGCCAGGACCTGGTAACGTGATGAACTGTGCCACCTTACAATTGTTTTAGGCAGAGACTAGTCTGCAAAGTGAAGTATTCCTTTGGAAAGTCTAGGCCACATCAAATCAGATATCGTAGCCTCAGCCGTGACTCACTGATTTCAAGGCCACATACAGACAATAGAAATAACTGGTCTGATCACCTGCATAATTCAAAGCACAAAATGTCACTCGGTAATTGCTGCTGTAGAGGAAATTCATCTTTCTAGGATGTAAGTAAAAGCTGTCAAGTCTGATAAAGTGTAGCTGAACTCAGGTGTGTCTTTGAGAGAAACCTACAATCTGAAATTAAAGACTCTAATCAATGAGAAATTCCTTAGTTCCTTTGGTTCCCGCTGTGTTACTCATGGCTGTGACTATCTCATACTCTGCTGTTGGACTGAACGGAGGTGTGATTGAGTGGATTAAATGTATGCTAATGCTAGCCTTTCTCCATTTCTGCCTTTCTCCATGTGCACTTTTTTTTAAACTGTGATTCTCAATTTGATGAAAAATGTGCAAAGTGAAATGAAATTACTGAAGACTAGCGGGGAATAAAATTACCAGTGAAGAGACAATGAAAGGAGAGAATTTCAACTGCGGAAAGCACCTCATCCTGTAATATAGTGAATATTGCAGCTTCTTTGCCAACGGGCAGAAGTGATGCGTATCAACTGAGATAATTAGGGTAGTAGTGTTGAAATCATTGAAGTTATTTAAGTTTGATTGAGAACAGAATTTGGCCACTTATGATCCATTTTTAGCGTATTACTCATATAAAACCAGAAAGATTGGTTTAGTTTTCTGAACAGATGTCCTTAATGTTTATTTGAGCAGTCCCGTCCAAATGTTCTGGAACTTCTGCTTGTCGTGCAGGGTATTTCTTGAAGCTCTATTTGCAAAACTCTTGGGTAGGGAGAAAGACGTGAGTTCTTGCATAGTAAGTGGGAATTTAAGACTGCACAACCAACCTATACTTTGAACTGGGAATTGTGGAAAAGATAGAATCATAGAGTAGTTTGGGTTGGAAGGGACCTTTAAAGGTCATCTAGTCCAACCTCCCTGCAATGAGCAGGGACATCTTCAACTAGATCAGGTTGCTCAAAGCCCAGTCCAACCTGACCTTGAATGTTTCCAGGGATGGGGCATCTGCCACCTCTCTGGGCAACCTGTTCCAGTGTTTCACCACCCTCCTTGTATGATAGGAAGGTATGTAGCTTATATCTTTATTAATTCAGGAAGGCTTAGCAAGGCTGGACTTTGAAAGGCGTATCTCTGACTAGCAGGGTCTAGCAGGATTCTTCCTTGTCTGCTGTGCTCAGTCATTTCTGCTTTCTCCCTAATTCCTACCTGCCTGTTTGGTAACTCTTTGGAACAAGTGGTTACAATTCTGAATACTGAACTCAAGAATGCCTTACAATAGAAAATACTTTGAGGGGGGGTTGTTTTTCCTAATGTCACCCATCTCTCTCACACCTCTCTCTCTCTCTATATATATATGAAAATCTGATTGCAAATGAGTATCATGCTGTAATTCCAGCCTGCAATAGCACCATTTTTGGTACAGCCAACTACTCTGTCAGAATTAATAAACTGCACAAGTAGTTTTATAGAGATAATTTCAGAATTCAACGTAATGCTGGTTTCCACAGGTCCTTCCAGTTGCGGTGCAGCCCTATGTCTAGGATGTTGAGACGGAAATTCAAATATGTTGCTCCTTTATCCACATAACTTCACATTATGTTTCAACTGGCTGCGTACACAAGAAAAAAAGCACAACATAATCTACTTCTGCATCTTTATTCTTGTAGTAAACAGCATTTTATAAAAAGTATTACTTTTAATTTTCTTTAGATCAGAACAAATTTTTACAATTATGTATGTTATGTATACAGCTGTTGTACTAACTGTTATATTCTGAGCTGTGTTCTTAACCAGTGAAAACTGAACAAATGACTTTTATTTCTAATTTAACGTTATACTGCTCTAGTACCTTAGGGTGTAGGCTTAAGGTACTTAGGTTGACCCTAATGCTATTTATTTATTTATTTATATTCAAACATGATGACAAGCACAAAGTCAATGCTTGTGAAATCAGGTTTGAGAGCAACGTTATTTTGGAGAAGTAAGATGGGTTATCCTGATCCCTGAATGCAAGGGGGATCTTTAACATCCATGTGCTCAGCAACCAGGGATAGGCAGAAGGGACTTAGTTTTATCCTCTTATCAAGGCTATAAATAACTTTATAATTAAAATATATAGCCTTTGTGAGTTGAAGTTCTGAAGTAATTTCAATGTCAAATAGTATCAATACCTTCTTGTTAAACATACAGTCTGCTAAATATGTGTGACTTGGGTTGTGTCTGGGGTCCCCTGTAAGTGATGATGGGGAATTTTGGCCTTGGCTTGATGGAGATTGTGAATTAATAGAGGAATTAACACTGCTGTGCAGCAATGCCTATTTCTGTTGTTGGTGTAATTCAGGATGTGATCAATTGCCCAAAGAAGCATCTTGCAGAGGTGGTGTGTAGGGTGGGGAATATTGTGTCCTCACTGTTCACTCAGCATCTCCAAGTGATTTTTCCCAGAGGGAACAACAAGAGTGAAGGAAAGAGCAAAGGTGCCTGGGCAGTGGGAGACGGGGGTGCTCACGGGCTGAGCCGAGAGTATGGACAAGCCTGAGCCTAATCCAGATTTTATCTCCTGGAGCCACTGAAGTTCCCTTTATGGGTACTCCTTAAGAATATGCGTGTACTTGTCTAAGGTGTAAATATGTTTTCTAAGCTACAGTGACTACATTGTTCCCACATCCAGTCTTACCTTGCGATAACTCCTGAAGTCTCACATAAATCATTCTGCGTAAGAGAAATAATAGCAGTAAGATGTGGAGTGGCATTGGAGGTGCTTAAATCTAAGGGCACACGATTTAGGGAAGAGTCACTGTGGCTCAAGAAACTTTTGGACTTTCTTGGAGCAGCCTAGACTTTAGTCCTGGGTGTGCTGCCTCTGCGGAGAGCCTGCGCTGGTGGGTCCCATCCTCTGCCACCACTCAGACCCTCTCTGAGCAGCCCCACAGGCTGGCTGAGACCAGCACCATTGCCACCTGCTTCAGCCTGCTCCCATCATGGTTTCTTTGACTTTTAACACTACGGTCAGGGAGCTGGGGACCAAAGAAAAAAATTTTTTTTTGGAAGCGTTAAGGAGTTAAGGTGCAAACCTGGGTGGGTGTGCTGGTCCAAACCAGAGCTGCGCGCTGCTGCGGCAGCACGGTTTCCCAGTGCACAAGGCAGCCGGTTTAAAGATGGTATCTCTACGCTGCACTGCATCCTGCAGCATGAACACACCCACTGTCTCCTGCTGTCTGACTCCTCCTGTGCTCAGGGAAATAGGACTTTTATAAATACAAATGCAATTGTGTCAGCAGAATTAGTGGATCTCTCATCAATTGCTTCTCTTTCTGAAGGCAGCCCCCAAACCGCTGACTGTATTAGCGTATGTCAGAAAAAGTAGCAATGCCATATAACCACATACATACACACAGACCAGCAAGTTGCTTTGCCTTGGTTTGTGCTTCTGCTTTATGCTTTTTCTTTTAAGCCTTTACTTGCTACTTCAAGATAACACACTCTGTTGTGTGACCCCAAGTCAGTTTCTAAGAGGTGACAAAAAAAAAATATGGAAAACAAAAACTGAAGGGCAGTATGTCTGTGACAGCTGAAGTAGAAAACCTGTAAGAAGACGGTACTAAAATTTCTATTAGCCAGCAGGAACTTTGCTGATTCACGCCTGCCGCAGATGTGGCCTGAGGGAGAGGCAGAGCGAAGGAGAGGGATGGAGTGTTGTGGCTGCATGGAGGGCTCGCAGAGCTCGGCCTCCTCAGCATCACCCGCTTCTGTGGAGAGCTGGCTCTTGGCATGTTTGGTAACCGGGCCTTTTCGGGTGAATCGAACCGAGGCATCTTGAAATCAGAATACATACAAGAGCTGACCGCTGTGGAAAACGTTGCCCAGATCTATAAATACCTTTGAGGCAGTAATAGATACGTGGGAGGGGAGTGTCGCTCCGCCTGCATCTATAGGAAGAGAAACAACTACCTGAATTTTAAGTCCAGGGAAATTCCAGGCTCTGGCAGATGTTTGCTGGCATACCTACACGTGGCAGATTGAAACACTGCTGCCCCCAGCCCTCTGCGCATCCCTGCTGTCAGAGACCTGCACCCCTGCTCCAGGGTGCAGACAAGGGATTATAGGTAGGTGCGTTACCTGCATCAGTTTTCCATCCTCAGCCAGCTTGGTAAGGCCAGAGTGGGAGCTGAGTAATTCAGCTGTGGCTAGGGCAGAATAAACACCAAGGGCAGCAATGTCCTCAGCAGCTGCAGCTAGAGCCAACCCTGCTGGCGGTCAGGCTAAATACTCTAAATAATTAACAACAGGTGGGGTCTCCAAGGAACATCTGCAGAACCTATCTGTTTTGCATGCTTATGTGCTTCCTCTCCTTATGAAGCATCTGAACACTGACAGCCTCTTAAAGTAGCTCTTAGTGTGACTGCCCGTGGGGTAGGTCTGCGCTGTGAGCTGTGTCTTCAAATGGCAACGCGGTCTCGGACAAATAGCGAAGTTATGGTGGGGTAACAAACTGCTGCTTTTTATTTAAGGCGCTGTAACTATTGATCTGATAGACTCACAGAGCAGTTCAGATTAGAAGGGACCTCAGGAGTTCATTTGCATGTTCCTAGTCTTCCCCAATAAAACTTACTAGCTTAAACCTTTTGGCTGAGGTTTTAAGTGAAGCTGCATTACTTCATAACTCTAAGACAAATGTGGGGAATTGAAATATAAAAAGAAAATCAAGGGAGTGGGAAGCAAGTTGAAGAGAAGGTATTTAGAGACAGCCATTGATTAGTCTAGTCCATGCTACAGTGTACTTAAAGGACATGGCCACAGCAGCCATAGGTAGGATGGTCAATTTGAAGAAAGAAAAATCCGATTTCTAAAGCCAAGTCTGGCAGCAAGGGCTGAAACTTAAAGAATAAAGTGCTTCTAACACTGGAAGCATTCAAAGGACAGTTTACTCAACAGTAGCGCAGATCCTATTGGCAGCAGTCAAAAAAAATGAATGAGACCATCTTCACAGAGTTTAGAAAAGGAAACTAAAAACTTTGAAGGTGAGATCACAGAGGAGACTACCTAGAGAGTTGTTTAAGGACATATGGAAGGAAGAAGAGACAGACAAAAAAAAGACAGATAAAGAGCATGAGGGAGCAGAGTGCATTAATCAGGCAACAAAATGAATGATGAACAACTGTGTGATGTGGTTTAGTGTGCCCTCAGCTTTGGCACAGAGCCATCCATCCTGGCAGCGAGGTCCTGGGTATGAGAGACCATCGTGAGGCAGCTGCTGCAGCACCAGGTGGATAGTTTAGCTGAAATTTGATGGATCAAACCAGATAGCTAGATGGAGTTTTCTAACTTATCTATCTCTGTAGTCACTGATTTTTTCTATTTATTTTCTCCCTTCTGTAGCTTTGTGTAAGACCCTGAAAGAAAAGCCTCAGAACCTCTGTAGACAAAGACTGTTTTGCCTTGTGGGTCACATAGCCTGTACTACCTGGGGTCCATAGATGGAAATTTGCATGACTTCTCCCATCACATTTGGGTGCTTGCTAATTTAGATCTTAGCACAATTTCTCATAAGCAGAGTTATAATTTATAGTTCACGTTTGACTTATATAAGTTCATACTGTTTGTTTGAGATGATCCAGTCTGATATTTCTGCTAACATCAAGTGAAGCATGATGGAGAAATGCCTCATCACATTTACATCTAGAAACATCACAATTTGTTATTCAATGTGTCATATTTGTCCACTTCTGCTGACAGCTTTAATGAACTGTAGGTCTTCTAAGTTTTATTTTCCCTGTGGTCACTCGTGAAATCATTATTGAAATGGTCAATGAAATCAGGCAATCAAGCACTTCAACAAAAAGCCTAAAACAATTTAATTTGCCATAACAAGAAAAGAAGGATGTTATTTATTAAATAGGACATCTAATAATGAAAATATGGTGAGTCACAATGTAACTGGTGGAGTTTTTTTGTGCTATTAATACTCATGTTGTCCCTTTACTTTTTGATGATGTAATTCCCCTCACTCCTTGACCCCCAAATCTACTCCTATGGGAAGCTCCTTGCTAAGTTATATATTTGCAAAAGTAGGACAATTTCAATTCTTCCTCCCAGAAAGGTGCCTTCTCCTCAGGCTTCTGAGTCATCATGGCTGTGACTCACATGGCTTGCTTTCATGAAGATGAGTCACTCCAAATTTTCTGGCATTAAGACTGTCCTACCGTCTACCAGTGTGTTATCTGCCGTACACTGAGAAATGTTCCGAGCCACACAGTTATAAGTAGACATTAGAGAGGAGTAACAAAGGAGAGGGAAAATCTTTAAGCAAGTGATGGTTAGTTTGATTTATCCTTTTGGGGAAGAGGGGAAGGTGGAAGTAGGTGATGGCAATAAAGAGAGATTATTCTGGTGACATTAGCACATGTTATTCCTTTGACTGCCAAGTTCCCTGGGCAGCAGTTTGGGAGAGAGTGCTAAAGACAGACTCTTTGCCAGTTAACTGTGAGAAAGAGAGAGAAGTCTTTAAGAGGCTGAAATAGCTGATGTCTGAAAATAAGAAGCCTTTCCTCCCTCCAGTAGCTGTAGGAAGCGTGTCAGCAGCTGTAGCAAAAACCAAAGAAGCTGCATAGTGATATGGAAACTGCAAGAGTGAATATTCACTTTTTTTTTTGTGAGCTGTTATTTCTTTTCTTCAAAGGACCCAGAGAAGAGTGGTAACAGCAAAAATGGTTTTGCTTTGATCATTTAACTGTAGACATGTGCTCTGAGAAGGCTCCCCAGAGGCTGGGCAGATTGTCTCTCTGAATCTTCCCCCATTTGGCTTTTTCTCTGCTTTGTCCCTTTCTTCAAAGTAGGGGAATAGCACCTAGACATAAAACCAGCAGGGGAGGAATAGTGTGTGTTTGTCTTTTTGGATTTGTCCAAGAGGAAATGTGCTGAAGGGCTTCAGCACCCTGCAAGGCAAACTCATGTAAAGATGGGGAATTTGGGGCGGGTGGAAGCTGAGAGCTCAGAAGATGCAGCAGAAAGGGCACTGGGTTAGGAGGCAGATTTAGATTCGATTCCCTGCTCTGCTGCTGACCCATTGTATGACTTCTGGCAAGTCACCGAAGGCAGCAGAGAGGTTTCTTTACATGCTGCTGAGCACCCCTCCCCTTCATTATGGGCAGCCTTTTTTATTTTTTCCCATGGAACTCACCATGCCTCGCCCTTTTGATTTAAAACACAGCTGGAGGAAGAGCTGCTGCTGGTACCCTCGTTCTGCAATGGCTCAGTAATTAAAGCTCTCACCCAGGATGAAGGAGACCGGATTCCAATATTCATCTTTCTGAGTGAATACAAACCCACTCAGATCAGAGGAGTAACATGCCACCAGGATAACGCTGTTTTTAGCTGGGACACTCACCTCTCTTCTTGTTGGCTTGATGCCACTGTGTAACCAAGGATTTGAGATGAATCATATGGGAGAAAAGGGTTTGGGGAAAGCACTGTTCTGTAGCCAGCTGGTCAGGGACCTCACGAGATACCAAGGAGACTTGCCTTCTGCCTGCTGCATATGTAATTTCTTTGTCTTGTACAATGAATCTTTAATTCCGTTCGATAATGCTTTGGCAACACGGCTGAGGAGCACTCCCCACCACCTCCTGCCCTTCATCTTCTTTCACATGGATAGAGTCCAGAGTCTGGTCGTTAATGCTCTTTCTTGGGATTTACAAGGTGTGGGTTTGAACCTCGTTCAGGCAAGAGGGACCTAAACCTATGTCTTTCCAGGTCCCGTGCAACTGCTCTAACCCAAAAACTGTTACAAAAATGGGGGAGAGGGGCAGATGCTCAAGTAGGCAACTGCAGCAAGTGCCTTCTGCAGGGAGCCTGCTTCTGCCGGTACTTGCGTGCCTGCCGGGCTGCACGTCAGGTACAGGGGGAGTAGGGTCAGCAGTACTTAGCTTCTCCACATTCCTCAGATGTCAGCATCTGTTCAAAGAGCATAAAAGCCTGGTTAGCTCTTGTTAAGGGACGCTGTCAATGGGCTTAGGGCCTTCAGTATTGTATGACCCAAGTTCTGCACTTTTTTGCAGGTGATGGGTGGGTGGGTCATCAAGGCTAGGAATGGAAGAAGTGTTAGGGCGGAAGTCCACCTGCCGTTTTTGGATGCGTTTCTGAGTGGAGTGAGGTAACGGATACTCAGAGCTGAAGGCTGGAGTTACCTTCTCTGAAGGTTTTGTCTCTGATACTGAAGAGTTTTCAGACTTAACCGAGGTGCTTGAACGTCCTTGCGGTATTATCTTTACTTTAGAGCCACCTTTTCAGAAGAAAGCAACAGTGGAATAGGTGAAGATCTTTGCTTGGGGATGTTTGTGCAAAAATAGAGAAACATTTAAAGTAATTTGTAAAAAATTACATAATTTTGATTATGTTACAGAGTTTGCGAAGTTCTTTATCCTATATTCTTATTTTGGCACATTCATGTTTTGGAAGGGGCTTCACAACTTTATGGAAGATAATTTGAAAGAATTCAAATTATTCTGAATTAAAGTTTAAGATATTTGTTGCAACATGCATTTCTATAGTTATTAGACTTGTTTAACATCCAACACCTCCAAACACACGTGCTGAATTTCAGTCAAACCCTTTTTAAGGCCTTAAACCAGTTGGTGGTGTCCCTTTAAATTTGCTATCGTGTTGCTTTCATCAAGCTAACTAGCACAACAGTCAGTGCCATGAAGAAGCTTAAAACATGCATATTTTATGAGTATTTCAGAGAACTGCCACACAAAAGGAGAAGTAGGCTATGTCTACACTATTATCACTTCACCTACTGTAACCTTCTCAAGGATTTTTTTAGATAAAAGAAAAGCTGCAGCGTATGATCACTGCAGAGCAGGGTCAGAGATTGTAGGAAGGGGGAGGAAGGCAACGACTCACGGTGTCTGAGGACACTTACGTCTTGTCACCTTGGTGCATGCCATCTGATCATCAAACTCTGTTCAGAGCTTTATTCAAAGGTTATTGTTGGAGTCATTCAGAGCACATTAACCCCCAACATTTGTTTCTGATTTTTCTGGCTAAATTATATGAAATCTTGGCTGTTTCCTATTTTCTGTTAACTCTGAAATCTTGTGAAAGCTGGGAATTACATAGGATTCATAAGGCATACAGAATCCTTTACTCAGTTTCTATCAACCCCTGTGAAAATAGCTTTTCCCTTTAATGAGAAACTGTTTGCTAAAATGAAATGCAGTAGTTGCCTGTTTAAAAATAAAACAGCACGGTCCTGCATCCTTTTAGTGTTTTGACTCCTAGAATATTTACAGGTTAATTCAAATATAAAAAGCCGTTGGGAATACTAGTTTAGATGTAGCACTATGCAAATAAAACTAAGCATGCAACACACCTTGTGTTTGCTAGGCCATGCAGAAATACGTGGAGTAGTATTATTGCATACGAATATATAGGAAGACCTGCAGCAGTTAATAGCTGTTGACAAAGGCAGCAGCCAGGGACAGAGGTGACCTCCATGCAAGACATGGATGATGTGTGCAGAGTGCTTTGGGACCGGGTGGGTGTGCAGTGAAGTGCAGAGCTTGCTCCTGCTGCTGGAGACGAGTGGTGGCAGGATCTGTGCCGCCTGCTGTGCAGCTGGGAGGGTGAAGAAGCACCCGGTGAGTCCGTAAGCCCTGGTGCTCGACACGCAGGATGCTTCCAACCTGCAAATAGCTGTAGGCTGCTGAGCACTCTGACTCGAGCATTTGTTTCAGATTTCTTGTGAGGCAGCCTGTGGAGGACTATTTACACAGAAGTTTTAGAGGCACTGTTAAGGCAGCTCTTGCTGGAATTGTTTTCCATTATTTACTCACGGGCTTTGTTTCTGTGCCATCTTTTCTTCTTCCTGCTCCCATCTGGCTGACTGTTGAAGTTGCTGATCGTACCATGTGTGGTCATCAGACTGCTTCAGCTGGCTTCCCTCCCCGGCAGCAAAAATGTCAAAGTCCAATGTCATCTGCTGGGTGCTTGTTTCTTTCTTCTGATCTCTGCTGCTTTGCTTCTCTTGATTTTGGTTTAACCAAAGTCCACTGTGCCCAGGCTTGAGCAGACCTCTGCCTCTCGGAAAACTCTTTTTTGCTTCCTGCCTTGATAGGAGAGCTGTCAGGAAAACTGCCCTGAGCAGCACACCTTCCTCGCGGCAGGTGTTGAGACAGGACACAAGCTATCCCTGGGTACGATGGGGTTCAACCAAAGGGATCTCAGTGGAAAAACTCACATTCGTAGTAAATACTTCACACTACTGACTTCGGGCACCTTACGTGCAGCCGAGTGCCTGACTTCCTGCGCAGGGCATACGAGCCTGGGCTTTGTGCTGTGGATGTGCGTGGTCTTGGATCAGCTCACCGGCAGGGTAAGCTCGTGTTGACTGGAGAAAGGGCAGGGTGAGCTCAAGTCTGCTAGATCAACATATACACATACCCTCTGCAGCCTGGGCAGGGATAGAAACAGGTTCTTCAGGGACATACGTAGTTATCTGCATGATGAAATCATCTTGCGAGTCCTCTAATGCTTTGCTTCATTTTCAGTGCACTGCTCAACTACTGCAACAAATGAAACAAGGCTTACTCAGGCAGCAGGCACTGTCAGTAAGCACCGGGGTTTGTCCCAAGTCCACATCTAGCCTGTGTCCTGAATGAAGAAGGGGTGACAACTTTGGATTTTACAATTACAGATAGTATCCAGTGATTCTCTCCTTTGTCTTGGTGTTTGCTGGGTGTTCCTAAGTTCCTCTCCTTGCTTCTGGTGTCAGATAAAGCAATGCTGTGAGGGTCACAGAAATGTGCATTTCAGGACCATGGGGTGGAGGTAGAAGACCAGGTCAGACAAGTCATCCCAGAAACTCTATTGCTACATTCAAAAATAAATTAAAAGAAGGCCAGGTGGTTTAGCATGGCACCAGGGTAGAGCTGGATGTGATTTGTAAAATGGAACAATCAGTCACATCAGTTCAGAGGCAAGTAGATGTGCAATATTTATGTTACATGGCTCGAGAAAATGGTAGAGAAAGGAGCGGATGCAGGGCATTCAAAATGCACTTAATGACGTGACCGTGAAATGACAGTCCAGGCAGTCTGCAACAGAGAGGTAGATGTGGCTTACCAAGGCTGGAGTGTCACAGGGTGGTGGTCAGGAATGGCCCCCACCCCCTGGCATGGAGTCGGTCTTGGTGAGCTGTGTTGGAAAAGTCAGGGAGCTGAGGGAACCACAAGAGGGGAGCGAGGCTGCCGTTTGCTCTCCCCGGCTTTACTGGGAGCAACCTTTCTGACTGATGTGCCCCGTAGGAAGGAACTGCAACTGAGCTCCTGGGAGCCACGGTACAGTGCAGGACAGGGGCTGAAAACATATCCTGAGTTGTTTCTCCTTCCCATCGGTCAGTAGATGCGGCAGAGCTGGTAAGAACTCGGAGCAGACAGTTCACAGTTTATGCTGTAGTCCTTTGAAATACAACTTATTAGGTATATATCACATTTGAGACAGACTCATGTCTTCTGCAAGTAAAGCGTGAGCAAAGATTTAAAGCATGGGAAGAAGATTTTCTGTAGTCTGTAAGTGGGGGCGTAGAGACCACCCATCACTTGTCCTTCCACGGTCCTCTCCTAATACTGTCCAGAAGTCCAAAGAAGTGGATAGACCTGGATCTTTCACTACAGCCTCTCTTTCCTGGAATTGCTGTGGGTCAAGGTCATTTGGCTGTTCTCTGGAAAGTTGGGTTTCTTTTTCCTGCAGAAAGTAAGTCAGGTTGCCACACTTCAGGATCAGTTAGTTGCTGAGAAGCAATGTCATTGCCCAGTTTCACCATGCTGAACACTTGCGTATTTGTACCAGTGAAACTTAAAAAAACCTTCCTTTTCTTTTATTGTTTGTTACTGTTATTTGAGTTGTAAACTTTGGCCTCTTTTCAATTAAGTCTTTGCTGTCAAATACATATCTTTATATACATAATGCCACTCCGGACAGCCTAATAATACAGTTGGTAGAGTTCTGTGTGTTATGTCTATGAGTGAGATGACTTGGTTTGCACCATCTGTTGAACAAGCAGAGGAGCTGCCTCTGCAAACCATCTAAGAGTGGTGGTCTTCTTGTCGCTGCCACAAACTGCTCAAATGGCAGGAGGTGAACCCCGGCATCACTATGATGCAGGGAATAGATAATACAGGATTTCATTTTTCTGTTGAATAATAGGATGGGTAACAGCTTCTAATGGGAATGAATAGCCAATAATGACATAAATGACCCTAGAGCAGATTGAAATTATTCCCATATGGTCTGGCGAAGGATTGTGGTAATATATGAATATGCAATTAATCTTGGGAGGGAAAGAAAAATGAAAAATAAAAGAAGGAGACTAACGCTACTCGAGTAACCTTAGCCTAGTGGCGTAAAGCAGTGATGAAGTGGGGAAGGAGTAGGTGGTGTACAGCCAAGATGCTGTGCAACCAATTTACCTACTAAAGCAAAAAGAAAATGCAGTGAGACTGCTATGGACTGTGTTTCTTCAGAAATCTATGTAGTGTCTTCATGTTCGTATTTATTTAAAGCTTGGTTCAAACTTCCTAAGAAGGCAGGAGGAATTTTTCCACTAACTTTGACTGTATTTGACTTAAGTATTTTATTGTACAACTTTGGTATTTTTGTTTCTTTCTTTTATTTCATCTATAGTAGTTAGAACTGAGAAAACTGAAAAACACACAGGTTGGTTTTAGAAATTGACTTCTTAGTAATTTTTTTTTTTCCAGAGACATTCACAAAATATTTTGGTGGCTAATTCTTGGTTTACCTTAGCTTTTCTCTGCAATTTAATGTTCCAAATTCAAGCCATCTCTTTTGGTTTTCTTAGAACATGTTTGTCACATATTTATGTTACAAATGTTTAGCTGTTAGACATTTGTATTGGGTTTTCATTGTTTGTACCATTATTTCTGTTGGCAAACTGCTTGGCTGATTATATATGGGAGAAAACCAACATTTTAAACCAGAAAATAAATTTAATAAGCAGTTTGGATAAAGGAGGATTCATTGAAACTTTTAATCATTCCAGAGTATTATGTGAAAAATTTGATGAAAAGATATCAAAATTTGCATTTAACATTTTAAAACCATTGTTACGAATGACAAAGATAACACATATTTGGAATGACAGCTATTTATATTGCAAGATAGTTAAAGCATGATTTCTTATTTATGAAAGCGATACAATGATCCTAATATAAACACTTCATTAGTTTCTAGATAAGTGCTTTTTTGAACTGAACAACTGCAAAGGAAGAAGGAATGTAAAATTTAAATCCTTTTAAGGAAAGTCACTTTGAGAGAAGTATCAGCATTGTGTGCTTTCAGTCCACAGCCATTGAGAAATGAAATGAAAACTCATGTAATTCCCAGACAAAAAAAACCCTGTCCTTAATTTAGCTGAAAGTGTAAATACATATCTGCTAATTAAAAAATCTTATTAGAGTGTTATTAGAATTTCCCAATACACCAAAAAGAAAATTTTAAATTCAAACAGAAGGCTAAGCAGAAATGTAAATGTGCACCCATATCTTCACTGGAAAGAGGAGCAGCACACAGTATTTATCTGTCAGTAACAATAGTGGCAAAACCCAGTAGTGGTTTACTCAACCTTGAACTTGATTTTTTTCTTTTAAATGGAAAAATGACCTTAGTGACTTGACACTTCAATTCATGCATTTTCTTGCTATTTATATGTTTCTGTTCTGATGCTGGAACTCCTTCTTAGAGAAGGCATCTCCTAATTATTAAAACTCTGGAGTCCCTCCTTACTAAGAGGGAAAAGAAAATAGATGTTGCCTGTGTCCTAGACTCTGACTCAATTTTCTCCTAGAAATCTTTTCCAACCATTGTTGCCCTGCTTAGGAGACAGCAAAGGGAAGACAGCGAAGTCATATTCCTTATACGTGGGGAAAGAATATAGGTTTCTTCCTACATGCTTGCTTTTAAACATGGCAAATCAGAATGTCTTGAATTCAGTCCAACAGGAAAACGACATTGGAAAGTAGTGGGGTTTTTTTCATAAGCAGTTATCCGTAGTCCATCCTTGTATAAGTATCCGTAAAGTTGCAACTGCAGCCTTGGTTGAGATTGAGGACACTCTGATTAATGATGTCTGTGTCAACAAGGTGCAGTGCCCCCCAGCTGTGAGGAAATTTCCAGTGATTCTCCAATTGAAAAGATGCAGGTGGAGGCTGCCCAGCTTGCTATCAAGGCTATAAACATGGCAGATGATGAATGAATTGCTGCTGTGTTTTCTGGCTCTGTGTAGGTAGGTGGTGGTCACTGGGTTGTTTAGGTAACTCTGTATAATCTTTGGACTTTTGGATTTGGGGCAGATTCTTTTAGGCTGCAGATGAGTGACCTCCCTGGTTGGGAAAGGCCTTTGAAGAAATCGTGGTTCTCTTGCTTATGGCAATTATTAATGCTTTTTTTTAGGAGGAAAGGGTAGAGTATCTGATGGTGAGGCCACTGGGTAAATTCTGCTCAGGAAGCTGGTTTCTGCTGATGATAATCAAGTTAATTATTGATCAATAAACAGTTAGGATTATATTGTTATCCTTGCTTAGTTGCTGCTTTTAACAGGACAGGAGCCACACTGGGAAGGACAAGTCATGGCAGCAGTGGTGGGCACAAGTTCCTTGGAGTGCTGTCAAATAAAGCAGCTTGTTAGCTGCTTGGGGTCAGTGGTCGGCTGGTGCTCTTGGCTTCCTTGTGGCTGACTGAGAAGCAAATGGTTGAAAATTATTTTATTCTCCCCTTGCTCAGAAAGCATGACATGTTGGGCAGTTCTCTGTCTTCTCGAGACACTGGCAATCAGTAGGAGCCCATCTTCTTCCTTCAACTGGGTAGATGGTTACAGAAGTTATTCACATGCTAATGTCATAACTTTTATCTGTTGTACTTGACCCAAATATTGGTACTGGTCGTAAGAGCCGTTCTTTTGAATAGCTAATAGCTATGGCAAGATTAACCTAGCTGCAGCTGGAAGCTATGGTGGGGATAAATGATTCTAAGACAAATAATGATTTTCCTGATGATTTCTACTTTTAATCAGTAAAGTCTCAAATATATTGGAAAATCCTGTATTTCTACAGTCACCTCTCTATCTAGGTCATACAGTTGTGATTGTAGAGATGTGCAAGCTCAACGACAACAGAAAAGTGCTGAAATTGAGCACTCTCTAATGGTATTCAGTCCTACCCTGAGAGAGTCAGATTTTGGCAAATTTGTGGGTATGCTCCAGGACCCCAGTGTTGCTAAACTAGGAGTCTGCTTGGAAGTGTTTTGGAGGCTAACCATCCGGGTTAAGTAGGGACAGTGTTGCAGCTCAGTGGGTAATGAGCACCGAATGTAGGGTCTGCGAGTGACGGGAGTGGGGGGGAAACTGTGTTACTGCTGGATATGTTTCCAGTGTAATTTTAGCCTGGTTGCCCATGGAAAAGATAGATTTGCGATTGTGTTGTGTGACTGTTAGGTCGTCTCATGCAGAAAATGTTGAGCCAGTTGGCCAATATGATAGTGGGATGGAGGTCACAAATACGTTACGACCCTGCACATTTTGTGAAGAGAAAGGAGTAGAGGAGAGTGAAAGCTGTCCATGAGGGGAAGAATGTGGGGTGACTTCATCTGTTTCAGTCAGGAGAAGTTGCACAAGCGCAGGAGATGTTCTAAGTGTCCCAGCCATGTGAGATGATTTAAGTAGAGCTCACGGTGAAACATGAGGCACGTCTATTAAGAAACCAGACTTCCTTCATTGTACTGCCTGTAGAAATTTTTTTTATGTGGTAACAAAGGCATCCAGAGTAGCAAGAGAGATGTTAAATCCTGTTGTCACCCACCCTTTATATAGTCTAAGGTCTAAAAGCAAGGACTTTATATTCTGTCAATACTATAAAGCACTGCACAGTCCGGGCAGGCATTTTTGAGAAAACTAATTTCTAACGCAATTCAAGGGACAAAGCCTTGCACCGACCCATGAGCTTGCCGAATTCTTGCCTGCTCACCACAAAGGGTACCTCTGCAGATTGCTTTGATAGGGCTCTGTTCCTCTGTGGGTTTTTAACTATTTGCTCTT
>NW_009648894.1:4323631-4360024 GCF_000708025.1 Charadrius vociferus
CTTCCGATAGCACACAAATGGGTAGTAAAGTGTTATACAAAGCAGCATTTCACTTGTCAGCTGCACCCCTGCTGTTGATGCTTCCCACGAGGGAGCCGTTGAGTGAAATGGTGTATAGTCAGCTGGCTCTATTTTCCTTCTCTCCTATGCAATGACTTCACCTCATTACCTCCCAGGTGAAACTGGAGCCGTCTGCATCAGCAACCTGCTTCTGATTTCAAAGACTGAGTTAGGATTTATGACTGTTCACTGTGGAAGGCAGGGGCATTGGAGCACTAGCCTATTTTAAATCTGTTATACCAACTTTTTGTTGCAGTCACTGCTTCTGGAATTAATTGTTGGGCTTTCTTGGTCAGTTTTGTTTTCCACTACTGCAGTAGAAGGTTGAAAAACATAGGGAAGGAGAGCAACACTACAGAAAAAAATACCTATTAAAAATCTTCCCTGTGACTCCTGAGAAATGGCACAGTAATCCTAGATGTAACATTGAAATAGTGCTTGCAGCTCTCCATTTATCAATTTAAAAAGTGTATAGCTAAGTATCTAAGTATGCAGAACACAAAAATGCATTCGTAAAAGAAGAGGGAATAATACTGGTTTGTTTGCTTCTCTGCTCTAGCAGCTTTTTAGATAACGCAGGCTGAACACTTTTAATTGTCTTTGTAAGATACATTTGAAAATTCATCAAACCCTTACCTATTATTCCAAACCAGTTATTTAAAAAAAATGTAAATCCTTCCATTTCTATGGAGATGAGCAGTGACAAATAATTACAAGTGTAAGCTCGGATCAAGTGTATCTGCAAATAAAAGCCTGTGCTCTCCCAGGGCGTCTGCAGCTCGAGAGTGCCTGAATCCGAGCTGCCCAGTGAGAGGTTCCTTGGCATTCATCTCCTAGTAGGCTAATCCTATGCTGACAACACTTAAGAAGAAGAAATCTTTTTTTCTCCATTCTCCCTCAGCATTCAGTATAACCTATTTAATACAGAGGCAACAACTAAAGCAAAAAAATCACAAGCTCAGCTTGTTCTGTTACTCTAAAACCCAGTGTAGAAACTGAGGAAGTTGGATCACGTGGAGCAATTTCATGTGTATTTAAGGCAGCTCCAGGCAAAGAATGAGCAGAGGGAAAAAACATTCCCAAATTCTGTCCCCAGGTGTAGTTTCATACTTCTGCACGTGGTGCTATTTACAGCGCTGTTTCTCACGGGTCCCAGGTGGGAAAAGCGCTTCCCACAGAGCTCTTGGGAGCTCTTAATGTGATGGTGCTCCACCAGGTTGCATGCCCTGTTTCTAATCCTCTTGGAGGTTACCATCTTCCCATTAGCAACTGCTCTGCAGACACAAAAGGTACTGAAAATGTGGTAATACAGATTGCTTGAGAGGAAGTGCCTTGGGAAGCTGACAGAAGTGGTACGGGGTTGTAGGGAGCTGGTTCATCCTGAGTGAGGATGCCCAGCTGCTCCAGCCAACCTAAAAGTGCTTCTGAGTTGGTGTCCTTTTTTGCTTGCGTAGGTTTCTCTGAAAAAATAGTTAACTCACATAGACCTGCTTGATGACTTCTTAATTCCTAAGCATTTCATGTGTCCTGTGTTACAGGGAAGAATAGTGTGTTTGGGTTTGTCCTTCGTATCAAAAGTTATAATAGGTTTCATTTTAGTCTTATCAAACTGAGATAACAAAGGAATGGAAAAGGAGAGAAAAGCAAAAAAAAACAGAAAAAGGCACTGAAAGAAATTTGAAACAAACAAAAAAAGAACAGCAGAGCAGTTCCTGCAGGCACAGCTCAGGACTATAAGGATGCCTCCCGGAAGGTGAGGGTGGTGGAGGACAGATGGGACAGGAGCCAGCACTAAGTGGGAAAGCCCAGGAAGAGCATCTCCCGGAGCTCAATAACTGCGACACCGAACTACCTCGCCCTTGCCTGCTTCTCTGGGATGTGCGTTTCTTGGGCAGGGATCATGTGTCTCTGCCATCCGGTGCTCTCGTGAGTGTTATAAAATATTTCAGTGCTCTAGTGAAACATGTGAAAACCTAGAGGGCACCTTGAAGAGGAGAGAAGTGTGTGAAAAAAAACGTAAGGGAGGTGTTTCAGTGTGAGGAAATGGGAATAAATTTTAAACTTCGACTCTACCCCACTAGTGTCGCTTAATAAATCATTTAAATAAAGCGCTGCCATGAGGCATGGAAGCACTGAGGAGGTGTGAATGGATCAGCAGCCTGGTAGCTAAAGGGTGCATCTAAGAGGTGAGATGCTTTCTCTAAGGCACAGTCAGAGATTTGAACTAAAATGCCCAGAGATCAGTTATCTTGCACTGTTCTGGCACAGTCTGAGAGAAACCACTCCCAGAACAGTTTTGAGTGCTGGAGCCCTCTCTGGGGATGTGAGATGGGTCCTTCAACACAAGGGAAGGACCTGGACCTGTTATGCCTACTGCACTAGAGTAGGTGTAGGTATTCCTGGTTTTTCAGTGCCCAGTGGGAGACTACCGTTTCTGCAACCATTATTGAATCCATGTTTTAATCATACAGAATTTGGGCTGTCCCTCTCCTCACTGTTATTTTTCACTGGAGTGGATTCAGTAGTTTAAATATGACCCAAACAATTCTTATTTTGCAAATAATAGTTTAAAAGTATTTGCTTAGCCCTGCCTGGGGTATTGCTAGAGCTTTCCTTCAGCCCACGTCTCATTGCTGTAAATTAGCAAAATAGGAAGGACTCCAGTTTTTAAACAGAGGCACTAGATCTGCTCTCCTCAGTTGGCAGAATTCAAGTCTTTGTGTTATATCCATCACATGACATAGGTTTGTCAGGGGAAGAAGCGGTGTCAGAGCTGCGTAGCTGTTGGCAGCGCTTCCCCCGGATGGGGCGGGCGGCAGCCGAGCGAGGCAGGAGGCGTGGGAAGGGTCCTCAGTTTGATCTGCTGGTTAAGGTGACTGCAAAAAAATATGTGTGGATAGCTGGAGACGGTCCTTCCCTCTCGGAGAAGGATGGCTGTGGTCCCTGTGTGGTCAGCGGGGACCCCTGCACGACTAGCAGCCGGGGTGTGTGGGCAGGCGCCTAAAACCTCCATCAGGCAGGAGAGGGAGGGGGGAGCGGAGGAGAGGTCAGGAGCAGCCATGGCTTTGGCTCCCCACATACAGACTTGGCTTCTCTTTGAAATGGAACATTTTCCTCTTGCTCCTGTTGAAACAAATAGTACTCATGTCTCCCAGGCATGCTTTTTAGCCAGGATTTTGTCTGGTTTAAAGTGGGGAGGACAGGGGACCACAGCCTTTGCCACTGGGTGGGACTGATGCTTTCAGGCCACTTACTACCTCCTTGTGATCCATATTAAATAGGGCAGAAAGTAACATTGTGCTGTGCTAGGTATTTTTTTGGCAGAAAAATTGCGATTTGCTAATGGCCTTTCCCCAGTTAAATGCTGTACAACTACATTCTTGTAATTAATATTTAATCAGACACTAATAGCGCTTTATGCAGAATTCAGATGTGCTGGTGAGACCTTGCTGCATCTCAGAGCTTCGGGCTGTTGTGCTGCTTAGAGAACGGTTGTGTGTGTATTTTAAAATGATACACCGACGGATGGCTCTGCTTACATCGCTGCAGTCAATGTAGAGGAAATATATTATAACACAGATAAACATGACTGCAAGTTGTTTCACTCTATGAAATTTAACAACACTGACAGCACAGTAAGACCTTTTGAGGACACAATTCCTTCAGAAGACTAGACAGTAGATTTAGGGAAATATCATGATTATTGGAGTGGAACTGGCGCTTACTCCTTCTTTTTACCTACAAAACTTTACCTACAAAAATTTTACCTACAAAATTGAAGGTTCATAAAAATTACGGTAAATTTTTCTCTTTCTTTTCTCTCCTCTTTGACCATTAGATCGCTTAACTGTGCTGTTAGGCGACGTGGCTTGATCTTTTGTGTTCCTGAGAATAACAGTTTGGACTGCACTGCTAAACAGAAAACCTTAAAGCCAAGCCACAATTAAAAGCCTCAGTGAAATTAAATTGAAAGCTACATGTGTACAATTAAGAATAATAATGGGGAAAATCAATCTTCCTGGTGAAGTGAGTGTTGACATACTAGATATTGCCTTTCAGGTTTGAATGAAAACGCTTATAGTGTTTTTCTTCAGTTGTCATTCAACCTAACGTTAATTACACTGTAGGGTTTCCCCAATGACATGTTTGTTGAGCTGTATGTAAGTGACAGGATGATTATGTCTAAATGATTGGTAAATGTGTTGGCTTTGAGGGCTTAAATATTTGTATAAATGATTCTTCCAAAAGCTGAGGAACGCTTGACATCTCCACAGATAACAAGATAACAGCTTTGTTACCCACCTTATTTTAGGGCTATATTTTGATTTTTCTTGCTCATTTTGGTAGTTTCTTACTCCAGCAGAGCAACCATGAAAATCTGAGGGGCTGTTTCAGAGTCAGAAGCAAACCAGTATAGAGATGGTGACAGAATCTCCATGCAAAGAAGGAATTTCTCTTGTAGCTTTAAGACATGTGCAGCTATGATGCCTACTTTTCTGAGAGCAAGTGAGGAGAAAATAGACCTGAAGTTAGTGCCTTCAAGTGGGGAGCGCCTCTTACCTCTGTGAAAGAGGTAATTTGTTTCTACAATAAGTGGAATAGGATTTTGCAAAGTTATTTTAAAGGGTGAAATTTTGTAATAAACATCCTGATTGAAATCTGCGTGATCTTAATAGGAATAATATTGTGACGATTTTCATTTCTAAGGAGCTGCTGACATGTTCAGTTAAGGAGATGTGTGTAATGAATGTGAACACTGGGATGACGGCCTAAAAACATTTAGCAACTTGCCTTCACTTTTTTCTATAAATTAAGCAGCGTGTCTTAGACCAGAAAGAAAAGTAGAATAAAGGAACATGTGAAGCAGGGCAGAGAAGAGAGAGCTTTAACTGGCACCATTTCAGGCTGCGCAGATAGAGAAACCTCCCGAGGAAGCAAACGGGGTCGCAGGCAGGAGGGGAAAAAGGGCAAACCCAACCTGTGCGCTGGCGGATCCACTGGGCAGTTCACATAAGTTAAGACATGAAAAGTATGGTGAGATTACACAATAAAAGGAGAGGATACTGTCTGTAAAGAGATTTTGGGTGATTATTGAAAGAGTGAAATTCTCATAGCTCAGCTATGGGTTACCGCTGCGTAAAAATTGTCTAATTTACTGAAAGTGAAAAGGTGTCTCTGGGCTGTCAGAAGTTCTGCCAGTGGAACTGCTTTTTTGAGACAGGGGCTTTTTGTAACCTAATATCTATTTTGGTTGTCTAATAAAGATGTGAATCAGTTAGGCCATAGCACAGCATTATGTTCTGAGCCAGCTTCTTCTGTAATCTCAAATGATCCTACAAATAGATATTCCAAAGGAACTTCAGTTTTTGTGGAAAAAGCCTGTCTTTATTAGTCCTACTGGTGAAGTTCAGACTGCGTCCGTAATCTCTCTGGCATTGATTATGGTGAGTAGGGTGTTCAGCAAAAATAATTTGAGTCCTGTTAACGATCATACAATCATATAACTCTCTTCCTCTTTCAAAGGTGCCACAGTCCACTTCATTGGCTTCAAGAATAGCTCAGGGATTTTTCCCACCTGCTAACACTGAAATCCAGCTGTTTCAGTGGTAAAACCTGGCATTTGGTTGGCATCTCAAGGCAAGTTTACTCTATGCTTCACAGCAAGGAGAGGGATTTGCCAAAACTGGATTGAACAACAGGATTTGAGCATTAAACAGTTTTAGGAAAGCATTCACTGATAAAGCTGGAATTTGATGAGGACCTGGGGAATGATGTGGCTTAATGAGTGTTATTTGCTAATTGGCAATAGCATCAAGTCTGCCCTACCTTCTGGTTCTTCTGGAATCTGCTGGAAGCTGGTGTTGCGGGTCGCACTGGAGGGTATGGTGGTCTTTGTTCTTTAGGTTTTATAACTTCTTAGTAGTCTCAACAAATGGATCTATATTAAAAGCAGTTAAGTATAAATTAAAGTATAAAAGCAGAATGAAGCAAAGTGGATTTGATTCTAGCATCATTAACCAGTCATTTCAATGAGGTGACTGGACGCACTGGAGACACTGGGATTTTGTTTTATTTAAAATAAGGGCAAATGAGAACAGAATTGGATCCTTTGCATTTTGTCTTTCAAGTGTCTGTTACAATAAACTTCATGTGACAGAGACCGTATACGTCTTTTGTTCTGTGCAGCTCTGAGCACGTTATTGTGATTCTGAAAATAACCACTAATCATTTCCTGAAGAATTGTCCTTTTTGATGAACCACTGTGTATTTTCAGCTGCTTTTGACATTATGCCACTAAAAGCTGTTTTGCTTTTAAAATGTGTTTCTTCAGCTGTAGTTTGAAGTTCAGCAGCACAATTGTCTGTGAGGATAAATGGCTTTGTCTGGAAGATTTAGAGATTACAAGTTTGGGGAAGGAGAATGAGGAGGAAGATACTAGATGGGGTCCTTGGGATAATAAGACATACTAAATTTTCCCCTCTTCCTCTATATTACAGAATGGTCACAGAGTCACAGAATGATGGGGTTTGGAAAGGACCTCTGGAAATCATCTAGTCCAATGCCCCTGCCATAGCAGGGTCACCTACAGCAGGTTGCACAGCATGGCGTCCAGGCAGGTTTTGAATGTCTGCAGAGTTGGAGACTACACCACCTCTCTGGCACCCTCCCTTTAAGTATTTATAAGCATTGATAAGATCCCCCTTAAGTCTTCTCGAGACTAAAAAGACCCAAGTCCCTCATCCTTTCCTCATAAGAGAGATGTTCTAATCCCCTAAGCATCTTTGTAGCCCTTTGCTGGACCCTTCCCAGCAGATCCCTGTCCTTCTTGAACTGGGGAGCCCAGAACTGGACGCAGTACTCCAGATGTGGCCTCACCAGGGCAGAGTAGAGGGGGAGGATGACGTCCCTCGCTACTGGCCACAGTCTTCTTGATGCACCCCAGGATGCCATTGGCCTTCTTGGCCACCAGGGACCATTGCTGGCTCATGGTCATCCTGTTGTCCACCAGGAGTCCCAGGTCCCTTTCCACAGAGCTGCTCTCCAGGAGGTCAGCCCCTAACCTGTGCTGATGCACTTGCCTTTGTTGAATTTCATAAGGTTTCTCTCTGCCCAGCTCTCCAGCCTGTCCAGCCCAGCTCTCTGCACCACTAACCACAACCCTCTGAGCTCTATCTGCCAGCCACTGCTCAGTCCACTGCACTGTCCATTCATCTAACCCACACTTCCTGAGCTTGCCTGTGAGGATGGTGTGGGAGACAATGTTGAACGCCTTGTTGAAGTCAAGGTAGGCAACATCCACTGCCCTCCCCTCACCTGCCCATCCAATCATGCCATTGTAGAAGGCTATCAGATTAGTCAGACATGACTTTCTCTTGGTGCATCCATGTCGACTGCTTCTCATAATCTTCGTTTCCTCCAGATGCTTGGAGATGACACCCAGAACAAGCTGTTCCATCATCTTTCCAGGGGTGGAGGTGAGGCTGACTGGCCTGTAGTTTCCTGGCTCTTCCTTCTTGGCCTTTTTAAAGACTGGAGTGACATTGGCTTTTGTCCAGTTCTCAGGCACCTCACTTGGTCTCTAAGACCTTTTAAAGATGATGGAGAGTGGCCCAGCAATGACTTCCTCCAGCTCCCTCAGCTCCTCTCCAATGGGTGCCTCCCATCAGGCCCCATGGACTTGTGGATATCCAGTTTACTTAATTGATTTCTAACTTGATCCTCTTCAACCCAGGGAAAGCCTTCCTTCCTCCAGACTTTCTCTGTCACCTGCAAAGTCTGGGACTCCTGAGGGCTGGCCCGAGCAGTAAAGACTGAAGCAAAGAAGGCATTGTTAATATTGATGTGAGAGAAACTAAAATAAGAGGAGCAGAAGATGGAAAGCAGTTTTCATAAAAATGCTAGTTCAACTGACGTGAATTTTTTGAAGGCACCTGTCAGCTCTGTTCAACTTGGTGCAGAAGGGCAAGGAGACCACCCCGGTACGTGGCTGGGCTGCAGTCCCTGTCTGCTCCTCCAGTGGGCTGCCTTCTGGCTGCAGACTTGTTCCCGTCTTCTCCCCCCAAGATTACATGTTTATAGTTGATTGTATCTACATCTTTTTTGAATTTTGCTTGATACTGTTCTCTATTACACTCAGAAATTTCTCAGTGCCAAAATATCCTTTAATCCAAATTCTAACTTGAATATAAGAAATAATCCATGAGGGTACTGACTGAGCAAGTCAGCAGTTACCGATTAGAACAACATTTTGAAATATGCTGATTTGTAGCCTGGAGATACTAATTGAAAAATAGATAGACTATATGCACTAAGATGTGATTCAGTGAGGACATGTGTTGCAAAGTGGCTGCTGTAGTACGTTGCAGTATAGAGTTATTAAAATCAAAATGAAATTTTGTAGAAAATGTGTTAGTTATTATTAATGTAATTAATAGAGTTCATATATTCTACTGTAAAGTATTTTAAATTCCATGTAGTTCAAACAGAGACACATTGTTGTTTTAGCTATAGCTAACTGATGGTGATCTTAAATACCCATTTGAGTTCTTATTTCTGTCATTTTCAGTGCAGGTTTACGTGCAAATATGTTTCTTTGGTGGCTAAGTGTTAGTTGTATTCTTTTTTAATATTAACTTTACATGGTTGGTATTTGTGTAAATTTATATAATTCATATTTGTTATTCTAAATTAACAATAGGATTTACTTTTATTACTAAGAGATTCGTGCAAGATGAGATGTCTATTTTTTTCCACTCTCTGTGTATTTATTTTGGAGTCTTATAATAGGAGTTAGTTACGAGATGTGGCTGAGGAGCCTGTAATGTATCTCTAGGGAGGGAGACAGTTTTCAGGATACGAGAAGTTTCTATGAATACCTGGGTAAAATTTTGCAAGGTGCTAAAGAGTGCCATTGAAAATAGTGTTCCTGTGTTCGTTCATCCATCTCGCAGCTGTGAAAACTGTAATGAGAAAAAGCACGATGGGTGCAGTATATCAGTGCCGGTCCTTCCCCTCTCTCACGTGTGACGGCTGGAGGGGGATGAAGGGGTGCCGGAACTCCCCTGGCTGCTGGTGGAAGGATGCTTTCTGTAGGTGGAGGTGTTGAATTGCCCGCTCGCTTCTTTCTTTACATTTGGTCCCTACCCAGGGAAATTTTCCTTCACAAAACTGCTAATTGTTGTAACAGAAGCCTATAAAAGTTCATTAGGGAAATGAAGTTCTGCGTTTACAGTAGATTGTAATTTGAAAGGTAGCCAAATGCTGACTGCATGCAAATACATTTCCCAAATCTACTTTAGTTTGAATATAATTAACTTCAGTGTCTATAACTTGCTCTGCCAGTACCAGCATCACTGCCAATATTAACAGGGTTTTTCTACCGGTCAGGGTAATTAAAGCAGTATACCAGTCTCAAATGATCTAATAAGGATAGCAAAGAGCTACAGCAAATCTAAGTACAATGTAGGTTGTCAGGTAACCTTCTCTATGTCATCGGAATACTATAATAGTATTTACATTCTAGTGAGCAAGTTATTACTGTTTAGAGCAAGGATCCTTTCTTTTCTTCTTTTTTTTTTTCTTTTTTTTCCTGTATTTCCTTATGGGTATGATACTGAGTAAATGTCCTGGTATTTATACTAGTTCACCAAAACACTTCTCACAGTAGAAAGCCGTACAAAATGACTAATCTTGAGATGCTTTGAGGATTTGCAAGTGGGATCAAAAAAGAAAGTCCCTCACTCTCAAGAAGTAAAAAAAGTAAAAAAGAAGATGTATCATTTGCAAGACAAGCGAAAAAGGAACCTGTAGATAAGTAAAGGAAATATCTTCCTAGTGAGAGCTAGGTAAGAATTGTTAGTAGGTGAGTCACATTGGCAGTCTGCTGGCGTATTTGTCCTGGAATGGCCATGCAGATGCTGAGGAACTTCTGAGCATTTTGAACTTTATCAAGAACCTCCAAACTTGACCTGGAAGCATGCGGGCTCTGCAGGTTGGGAAGGCTCTCATGCTGCTAATTGAGAGTGCTTTGCTTTTTCACGTGTTTCTGACTTTTTTGAGCTTTCAAAGCATTGCTTCTGGGTTTTAGGCTTTTTATTCTGTTTTATGCAGCAGACTCTCTAGAAGGTCGATGTGAGTGGATTTCACCATAAGCTTCTGCCATGGTCCATTCATGCAGCTTTATAATTCTATAATATCGTGAATGCAATTCTATAATACGATAACTATATAAAAAAACTTTTGGATAAAATTATCATATTATAGGATTGCGTTCACAATATTATAGAATTAAAACTTTTGGATATAAAATACAGAAACTTCCTGGAAACTATGAAGCAATGACAGTACTTGGGAGAGTTTGCCTCAGACTCAAGAAAACTCAATAGAAACTCTTGTCTTCCAACTTGGCTGGTTTATAATTCACTTACCGTAGAGAAACATGTTAATATAATTTACCTTCAGGAGGGTTTTGGTTTTTTTAGTGAAATCATTCATTGAGATGGAATTTTAGAAGTCTCAGAATAGAAAATTGGAAGACCCAATCTGTGTTCCATTTGTGCTGTTAGAAGATTTGGAAAAGTGCTGGTCGATGTATTTGAACTGGGAAGGCTGTTCAGACTACTGCATAGGCTGGTGCCTGGATTTGCCTCTTGTCTCATAAGCGTTGAGAATAAGAGGCCGTTGAAGTGAGGCGAATGGAGAGTCTGTGTCGTTCCTAGGGGTGAGGTGGGAGACTTTTCTGGGGGGGTGGACCACAAGTCTCATGTCCTTGGTGACATGCTGCATTTTGCAGCAGAATAAGAGTAGAAAGGACAGAGGGGAGACCAGTAACACAAAACATAACAGTAAGTTAATTTTACAAGCCTGTGTGCTATAATATTTTCGTTCTTATGGAATTGTTAACCCAGGAAGACAGGTGAGCATTATTTATTTATAAATACGAAACAAAATCTGATGCCATTAGCTGCAGGTTAATGAAGTTACTAACCAAGTATTTTCTCTCTTAACCTGAAAGTTGTTTCCCTTTCCATTGTCACCATTATAATAGCTTCATGTTACCAAATAAAATCTGTGCATGTGTGACAGGACCTGTTTTTTCCTTCATTTCTCCTGGCTTTAGCTTTGCTGGCCTCAAGGATTTTGCCACTCGATAGAGCTGGTAACTGTGCTGCAACCTCTTCAAGTGATTTCAAAGTGAGAGTTAAAGAGTGAGATGATGTGGAGCGCGGGTGGGCTTTTGTGCGTGCATGCGTGTGGCACATCAAGGCTGGCAAGTCTTTGGTGCTATTTCTGTAGTGGCTTCCAATAAAATGGGTTTGCTCTGTCGGATGGAAAGTAAACTTGACATTTTGTTGAGTCTGAGGCAAACTCTTCCGAGCATCTTACTGTCTGCTGAGGTTTATATGTCTGCAATGTACTGCGACCGGATGCTGCTTCACCATTTCTGGGAGCTCTGAGAACAAGAGGTACACTTCCATAATTAATAATAGAAAACAATTTCCTTTTTAATTTTAATGATGTCAGAAAAGATCCAGTCCATCATGCTTTGTGAACCAGCTCCTGGCAGCTGCTAAATAATAGAGAGGAAACTCCTGCTTGCTTTCTCTCCAGTGGATATACCATGTTACTGGTTATCCCTTAGTCCCTGTTTTCATGCAAGTTCATTAAATAAAATTGGTGGGTGATAGGTACGTTACTGCCTGAAGGCCACTTTGATTCCTGTGTTTTAGTATACTGTGGCAGAAGGGTAACACTTGCAAGTACTTGAGGAAGAAATAATTACAGCCAGATGAAGTTGCAGAATTTTCTGACTTTCTTAGTGGTCCCTATGAAATTGGCTTCTAAATTTGCAGTCGCATGCTTTTCAAACAGTGTTATCAGTAGTTACCCTGCCAGGAGAAGGAATACAAAGTTCTAGAGTTTCTGGTTCCAGAGACTGATTGATGCTTTGCTTTGGCTTCCCGCTGCAAGCTGGAACAACTTCATCTTTCTTCTATCTCTGTGGTGTTGCCATCTGCCATTGGGGTTAGCAGGGAACTCATTTTAGGATTGGTTAAGCCATCTGCGGATTTGGGACCTTAACTCAGAAATGGTGCATGGCTGAACCGAGGGAAAGCAGGCTACTGAACAAATTAAAACTAAAAGTGTATTTCATCCTTCCAGTTTGTATTTGAATTTAACCTCCCTTTTTGTGTGTGTTTTGTTATACATCTTAGAGGATTAATTAAATGTTCTTCTTAAATATACTTCTGTGGTAAAGATTAGTTATACTTCAGATTGATACAAGAACGCTGTCCTGCTTGGAGCTCTCACAATGGCGGAGGGCTGCTATCAAGATTTTAAGCCACCTTGGCACACTTGTGAGTCTGGGCTGCTCCGTGGAGGTTCCTGGCATAACACTGGCACAGAGTCCCAGCAGAGCTCTGGGACCCGTTCAGCTATGGGCGATGTCCTCCAGCTGACACCCACCTTGTGTGGACACAAGAGGACTCTGTAACATGGGACTGGAGACAGGACAAAGAAATATTTGCTTTCATATACATGTTTGGACACAATCAGTCTGTTAACATAAGAATGCTTCTTATAGGTCTGTACCAAAGCTGGTGTTATACCATGAGCTTCAGAGAACATCTTTCTAACGGGTGGCTTGTGTAAAGTTAAACGGAGGCAGCTGTAGTTTGTATAAAGGAGGAGTTCAGCCTGAGCAGGAAATAGCAGTTGAGCGGAACAGGGAAGATGGCTTTTAATCACCAGGGCACAGGAATACCCTTGTTGGATTAAGTGCAAACATGAGGGAAAAGTAACGATGGGCAGAGAGAAGCATCATTAAATATCAAAAGCGGTCATTTAGAGAGAGCCTTCCAAGGAATTTACATTCATGGCCAAACCCTCCGGCTCCAGAAGGCAATAGAGGAGTGAGATAGGAATCATCATTGGCTTTGGATGAAAAGCAAGAATCTAGATTTGAGATAAGGGAAGCAGAAGGACAGAGGAAAGATTTCCGAGGTGTCTGTCTGTATTATGGTGGTTCCATATAGGGAGCAGGATCACCAGCCCTCTGGCTATCCTTAGACCTAGAAGTGAGGGCTTACTTATAGGACAGTTATTACTCAAAATTTGGGCAATTTTCCTCAAAGCTGATAAAGGTTGCAAGAAGAAAGCAAGTGTTCGGAACGAAAAACAGGATTTCATGGTGTACCCTCATGACTGATCTCTCTTTGGTGTCCTGGACACAACTGGACAGGTATTAATTTATTAAGTGTATTGCTGTTTCATATTCATTTTAGTTAAAACCTTTTGGTTTTGATTTGTTACCCAAAATCATAACTATATGTATTGCCCAAATGCATTTTTTAAAACCTTAGTGCTGGCCTAGTGCTAATGAAGAGGCTGAATGAGCTAGTAAATAGCTGCCAAATAGCGGGTGCTGTATTTTCATGGTGCTAGCGGGACATGCAGAACCTCTGTGGGACTTGTGCCTTTTAATGAGGGAGAGAGTATACAGCTCCAAGCTGTGAAGATCAGTGTGAGGCTGGTACTGTCAAGCGATGTGAGTTTGGGGGAAACTTTTTCTGACGGCAATAATATGGTGCTTCTTCTGATTGTAATATGACCCTTACAACAGTGCTTGAACAGCAGTCTGACAGACCATGGTCTGCAGTGTTCGTGGGCAAGAGGAGGAATGATGGCTTTGTCACAAAATCGTTGGTTCCTTTGATAGATGAAATTATGAAAGACACCAGGTGGTGAGACTGAAAGCAATCAAGAAGAATCTGTAGTTTAGCAGAGCTCAGATCATAGGTTAAACCTAGAAACTGTGCTCGGAACTTCAGTTCTGAGAGACATCCCAACCTTGAAGATGGGAGACTTGTTGCTGAAACATGGAGATATGTTTGAGAAGTCGAAAAACTCAAATTCTGATACTATTTTGTAAGCAAGATTAACTTTCTTAATGTGTTGGCATATTGTCAGACTGTGGAGGCTACAATCCAGAATAAAGCAAAATTAATAAAAGGACATTGATCAAGTTGTGGACAGAGCAGTCACTCTACTGCAGGACTTGACTGTCGTCCTGCATGAAAGAAATATACTTCTAAAATGCGCGCTGCTGACGGACAGAACCTAGCTGGGAGTTTTGTTTTACCAATGACCACCAAGTAAACAGAAAGATTAATTTAATAGACCAGGTCAGACTCTGTTTTGTATAAAAAAATGTGTCATCATTGAAGTACCAGTGAGGGATATTTTCCTTCAATTTCAGTCCAATGTTGCACTAATATAAAAGGAAAGAATGCTTCAAAGTTGAGCAAAGATATCAAAATTCACATCCTTTATGCAGCCGTCTTCTCAATCATGTTTCACACAAAATACTCAAGTAGAATTTCAGTAAGAAATTATTTTGTCACTAGGAGTATCATTTATCCAACTTCGCATAGTTGGACTCAACTCAAGACTCCTGGCAGTCCTGAGTCGTAAAAACCTCTGGAAAAATGGGCCATCTTGTCCTAAAGATGGACCGAATGCCAAGAAACAGGAACATCAGATTATTGTAGCCTGCATTTTCTTATGCTGTTACCTGACATCCAAGAAGGCATCAGTGCCAGCTAAAGGTTTCCTAATGCATTTTCTTATGCTGTTACCTGACGTCCAAGAAGGCATCAGTGCCAGCTAAAGCTTTTCTTACGACTGTGGCATTTCAAAGAGCATTCTCTAGTGCCTAATAAAAGGTATGTCCTCGTGATGTAGTCTGTCCCTCAGCAGGGATGCTGATAAGGTATTTATTCTCCTACAGGATGCTATTTTCATGAAGCTTGTGGGAAGTTCGCAAGTTTCTCTCCCCTACTGCCAGCCAGTAGGTCCAAAAAGTTACTGTGGGTTGGGAAAACAGACACAAACTGTTGCACACCTTTTCCAATGTGATCACGTCTTGCTAGTGTGTGCAATCAGCTTAAAAAATGTTTAAGAGTCAAGAAGTTAGTACATTAATGGTTGCTGAGAAATGCAATAGAAATGACACAGATATAGCAGCTGGCTAGAAAATGTTGGTTTAGCAATGTTGTCCATGTTAACTTATTAAAATATTGTGCATTGTTTTCCACCATTTTATTCCCCTCTTTGAATTACGCATCTAAATTACTCGTTATAGCAGCTATTGCTATGGGATGAACTACAGGAAAATGTTGCCCTTTCCAAACAGCAGGGCCAGCAGGCTATCCATCCTGGTGGTACTTTAACAGTCAGGCTCTTTCTAAAGAACGGTGCAGTCTAAAAGATGTTCAGCCATGCCCTTCTGTGAGATGAGCTGTGCAATTCCTGTGCACCCTCTATCGCTCTTTCCTATTCTGAATGGGTTTTCTTTGTTTAAATTCCACAATTCTCTTGATGAGTTACTGGCTTGGACTGGCTATTCTGGTATTTCCTATTGGCCTTCAGAAGGAAATGTGAATGGCTCTTCTTAGTATTGTAAAGAAATACTTTTAATAAAGTTTATAAACGTGCAAAATAGATTTCAGAATGAAAGTAATTTGTATTGTCACAGTACAGATAATAGCATTTATTGGCAGAGGTAGAACAACTGTGAAAATCTGGTTTAAAAAAATTAACATCAATAAGTAATACAAAACTGAGGGTTTTTTACTTTTTTTTAAAAAACATTTCCAGAATTCTGCTAGTTTGTTAATAATTAAGGGAAACATGAATAGGTGAGAGAGTACTCCACTACTCAGAACTGCACCTTCATGGGGATCAGGACCAGATCCAGCTTGTCCCCCACTGAATGTTTTTGGAAATGCCTCACATTCTTGCAGTTTTTGGCAAGCTTTCTTAATCCCCCGTGTCGCCCATCTTCCGGGCAAACCTGTGCAACACTTGCTGCCAAGTCACAGATGAATGCAGAAGTAGTTGGCAGAACCAGATGTCCAGAGGCAAAGGACCTCTGTGTATTTTGACATATTCCTTGACAGCTTCTGGAAGGTCTCCTTGCGCATCATGTTTGGTATTTTCAGTATTGCCCATGGGTAAAGCACAAAATTATCCTAGTGGTAGGAAAAAAGGGGTAGAGATTCAGTATGAAGAGGATTCTCTCTAATGCAGGTAAGACACTAAGGAAGTGAGTTAGACTTTGCTCCTAATACAGTTTAACCGGTGCTAATAGTAAAAAATATCTTAATTTATCCTCAAAGCCAAGGAAATCTGTCCCTGAGAAAGTGCCTTCAAATTAATCACACCGCATTATTTAATGGCTATACAATTATCAGTCCCTTTGGTGTCTGTTAACAGGTTCCACTGTAATTGCTGCATGGAGAGGAGAAACTGTAATTTTGTTGTTGTAGCCCGTTAATCAGAAGCAAAGTTTGATGTGTTCTAAAATGATATTCAGGTTACCAATAACAATTCCAATCTGTCCTATAAATAGGTGGTTTTCTATTTTTTTTTTTTAAGTAGCCTGATTGTAGCATGCACGGGTATTTTCAGCAGTAATGAAAAACCTGCCTTAAACACTGTCATTGCTGAGAACCTTTATCCAAGCTACCCATCCTTTGAAAATTGCTGTGATTGTTGTACTTTCATCCTTCGGTAAAGGGTCCCGGCTGTGGGAAGCAGAGTTTGTAAGCTGACCTTGGGTTCTCCATATGCATGACTACAGCTGCTGATGATTTTTCTGTTGCTTATCGCCCCCCGCCAAGTAACCTGCTTTCAAACACTTCTAAATTCACCTTTCTCCCCCTCTCACTGTCTTCTAAGCAAGAACCGTGATCTGCATGTATTTCTGGTCTCCTCTCTTCTATTTCTTTGCAAAATGCTCCATTTCCCCCATGGGTTTTTTTTCACTAGCGCTTGAATTTTTGTCATGTTTGTCACGTTTATCCACCAATGGGCTGATACCCCACCATGGCAGGGGGGTTGGAACTCGATGATCTTCAAGGTCCTTTCCAACCTAAACCATTCAATGATTCTATGATTCTGTGATAACATGGGTGTCGTGGGAGTGATGGCGATGAGAACCAGAAGGGAATCCTGTATGTCCTCAGACGTACAGCCCAGTCACCAAGCTGGTTCACATTGCAGAAAGGGTTAATTAGAAGTTAAAGACTGAGTCTCTTACATTTAGTGAGTGTCTTCCTTCTTGAATTGTGGATGATTTGACATTAACTTTTCTGCTCACTATTTGTCAGTAGTAACCAAAGTATCCTAAAAAAAAACATAAGATGAGCAACGTCTTTCATTTTTGGAGTGTTTTGAGTGACAGCTAAGATTAATAAAAAATCAGACATTGTAACTTTAATGATCGCATGTAATGTATAATTATCTATGTGACTGAGCTGAGACTTCTTACCATCAGTATTTGCTCTGGTCCCATGGCTTAACAAGACCAGAATAATGAAAAATCACATTAAAAAGCAGCAAGGAATTTTTAGCGAAGCTTCAAACTATTGAGACAAATGTCCTGACGGCCACCTTTGCTCTCAGCTGAATCAGAGCAGCTATTGCTGTGCTTTGTCTGACTCAGCATTTAAACAACTCATGTCACACTGTCATTGTAAGTCCATTGTTGTTGGAAAACACGTTTTTAAACTTGAATTTAAAAAAGAATCAACTCCACTGATGCACTCAGAAAATGGGAGACAACTACGGGGCCTACCAACTAACCCTGCAGTGTAAATTACAGAGCGGCCAGCTCTGTCCTCTCCTTCTGAAACAAAATGTTACGTTTTAAGAGAAAAACCTTACGGGTAGCATTGTTGGCGGTCTGGCTGCCTCCCGAGCTGTCCGGAGGCACGCAGGGGGCTCCCAGGTGATGCACCAGGTCCATGGATGCATGGATGTGCTCACTGCTCACTTCTGAGCAGGCTGCAAATGCACTTTAACACAAAACTCTGCTTTGGAAGGGTAAATGAAGTGAGAAAATGTAACAGGTAAAGTCTTTTCAATGACAGAGCTGTCTGACTTCAGCAGGCGGAATTTTACTCTGACTTTTATGTTCTTACGTTTATTTTTCTGAGTGAGTGTACTTGACAACACGGTAAACAGGATCAGAAAGGAGCTCTTGGAGGCTCGCAGGATGCCAGCCTGCTCCAGCTGCTCTCATTCGCTGGGCACAAAATGACTCTTCTGCATGTAGTATTTTCTAGAAATTCCTGATGTGCTGCCCCAAACCTGAGCAAAGAAATGTGGGCTTACTGGTATGATTTTTGCTAAGCTTTTTTGATCATGACTTTGCTCTTATTACATCCTTTGACCAAGGGGTCAACTTTAGAAAAGGGAGACAACCCCATTGCTGTATGCATGTGGAAATACAGATTTTGAAAGATGCTCTTTGAAAAACTTGAACTGCCCAAGTCAAGGACAGCTGCATTTTTAGTCTTTTTTCTTCTTCTTCTTTTTTTTTTTTTTAAATTCTAAAATTACTGTTTTAACCCCTGTGCTCCAGAATGCCATGGGCCAGATTTACTTGGTGGTTTATCTATGTTTCTAAATTACATGTAGGACATGATGCCATAAGCATCTAAACATTTAAACTACTTGTTTCTTTTTGCCTTGTTCTTCCCTTCTGTTTTCTGGTGCGGATGTAACACCTGCTTTGTGTATCTGCTGAATACTTTGTCACTTGGTGTCTGGCTAATCAGATCTGATGAAGGGCTTTGCCTCTCTTAGGCCAGAAGATTTGGCTCAGACTTCCAAAGCAATTGCACACATTATCCGAAGGATTTATTTTCTTTCCAACAGTTATATTCTTTATCACACTAGATGTTTCCAAATTTGACCTTTACAACAGACAGCATAAAAATGAAAGCAATACAACCTTTTTAAACTGGTTTAGATGATGTGTTTGTGTTTATTCAGGGCCTGTTTATTTATAAACAATTTTGAGATAGCTATTCATTGAATATCTTATTTTTTTGAGCTGACTGTATAATTTAAAGCATACTATGTTAAACCTGGGAGTCGTTACATTATACAAACACTGTAAAGCTGAAAGTACAAACTTGCAAACCAGGGAACAGACAGCTGGAGTAAATGTGCTGTGTGAATTGTTCAGGCACCGATTATTCTCTTTTTAGCAAAGATGATGATAAAGCTGTTTTGAGTTGTAACCAAGCCATCTATAAGTACTAATGTCTGGAAGATAAAGCAATACAAATTCCATTTAGGAGTGTGATGTCCTGAAGGGCATATGGGGGAAGGCTCACTCGATAGCCACCCTGCAGCTTTCACAGTTTGCCGCGACACTTGCTGCTGGGCACATATGAGATGCGATACAAGCCTAAATGGAGCTTCTGCTCTAACCCAAGGTAGCTGCTCTTATGAATTATATAAAGCATGGTTTTAAAAAAGCTCATGGCCACTAATGAAGAAAAAAAAATATACTCAGGAATGTGGTGGGTTTATTCCCAGAGATTTTCTTTCACATTTATAATTGAAATCTGAAACCAGGTCAGTTTTATGCTTCCTTTTTTTGCTTATGTGCAGGCGGATAGTTTTCACACATCTGCATTTTTCGGTGCTAAGTTCTATATGGATCAAATCTTAAGTAACTTAACAGCAGATTAATATTTTACTGGCTGTGGCTACACAGTCTGTTGTGTGCTGCTGAGTTTCTGTGCTCCTGGTGGTCTGAAGCCCACCACCGATCCTGGGGGCTGCCGTAGCTGAGCTAGTGCAGCTCTGCGGGGCTCTATCTCTGGGTCTGCCTCTGGGGTCACTGGAACCAGGGTGACACTTGTCAGGGCAATGACAAAAGTTGCTTGCATGTGTCTGCTGGGTGTTTTGCACCCATAGACAGCCAGGAAAAGCTTCTGCATCTGGCAAAAGAACCCTGATTAAACGAATCTGGACTTTGTTTGTTAAACTCTGTCTGTGCACCTGCGGACTCTTACTCAGTTTACTTATTACCTTTTTCACCATAATATTTACCACCATTGGTTAATATAATATTAACTGTTACATTGTTTGGAAAAAGAGGGAAATTTTTTCTTTCCAGGAAAAGTATTTTCCCCATTTTTGGCCATGTGCTATTTAGTGTTCTTCCCTGCCTAGCTGCTGCAATTTCTGTAAAAAAGTCAGGTTGTAAATAGTTCTATTTTCATGCAATGTTGAATGGAATTCAGTGTTGAATGGTGGAATTTCAGAGTTTGAAACTGCGTCTAGAGGGATCTAGGCTTGCTTTCTGTTCTTCCCTCCTTTCAACAGACTGATGTTCTGATCCTGTTACACCTTTGCATGGACTTCAAGAGACAGAATTTGACCGATGGTTTTTAAGGTGTGCGTTACAGCTGCCAAAGACTGGAAACAAGGATAATATCCTTGACCAAGGAAAGAGAACAGCATTTGAAATACTTAGTTTATTTTCAAGTTCTAGACTGCTCAGTGAGAATACAATAAAAGTCATACTTTTATTTGGTGTGAGTATTGGGTATGTGTGAAGGGGTCATCAGTAAAGCATTTTAATGCAGAACAGATCCGTGAGCCTGTGACACATTTTATATGAAGAATATGTTCCGTGGGAATGGATTATGGGTATGGTACTGGGGTGCTGCAGTGTTCGCGGAATTCAGTAGAAGCTACTTCTTTTCTTCCTTGGCTTCAAAAAGAAAATGCAGTCTCTATAGCAGCATGTAACTTCCCATTACAAAGCAAGAAGCCAGAAAGGCAGAACAGAATTTTTCCCCTGGAAAATTCTTTTTACTACTTTAACTGCTTTTTTGTGCTTGTTTAAAGAGGTTTTCCTGTCATTGGACTTGCACACACATTCATCCCGCTTTGATTTCTCCCGTCCTCCACCTTGTCAACAGGCACGTTTCTGTAGGGTGAAGATAAAGTGTGAAGAAAAATGATTGTGCCTTCTTTTCCCAATTTTTCTTACTTTCGTGTTTATACAAAGGCTCAATGAATTTTCAGTGTTCTTGCATGCCAGTTTCCTGCTTATTAGTTGTTTTCCAATAGCACCCACGGGCCGGCACTGCGTGCACGGACATCAGATTGGCAAAGGGTGTGAGAAAAGACGATGCCATCTGGGGAAGTGAAGCAAAGAAAAGCAAAGTGGCTTTCCCAGCGTCAGGCAGAATTATATCATAAAGCTGAAATTTGAGATGAAAAAATCGAGTTTTTCTTCAGTATCAGTGTAGACTGTCCTCTCTTGGTTTGCATTTGATTTTTGATACTCAGATCATTTTTACTAAACTCTGTCCTCTGCATCTTCCTCCCAGTTCCAGGCAGTTAGAGATTGAAGCATATCAGACAGTCACAAACAAGTGAAACATAAGGAATGGAGAGGACGGGGTGTTTTAGTTAAATCATTCAATTGCTCACTGAGGAACTGCTAGTGTCTAATTCCTATTCCCAGAGGCATGTTGGTATAGGTACACTTATACTGATGGGAAAGGTATCTTGTACACTTATACTTATACTGATACACTTATACACTTATACTGATGGGAAAGGTATCTTTCAGTAGCCTACTTGGATCTGATAAAGTGAAATAAGCTATACGGGGGAGAAAACCATTTTACCAGTGTTTCTACTTTTATGTTGCTGGACTGTTTCCTCCCTCTGTACTAGGCAGAGTCTACTTCTTGTACAGAAATGGTCTGACAGTAGATGTTCTGTCACTGTAATAAATCTGCTGGGGTTGTCCTGGTGTCAAAATTAAGCAAAAGTGAAGCTGAGTTAAAGCAAAACCTGTTTCGCATATTACTTCCTCAAAAAGGGACAAGAGAGCTTAGAAGTATTGGGCTCCTGTTGGCGTAGGTTTGCTGTCTTTCTCCGAGGTCGGGTGTAGGTCTGCAGCCATTTTCTCTAACCACTTGTAGGCTTTGTTTTGGCTGGGTCAATCTCCACTCTGGTAGGGTTGCCAGTGTGGTGGGGACACCAGCACCAGCACGTGCTGCCTGCAGAAGGCTGGTGGCTTGGCTGCAGGTGCCCACGTTTTCCTTCATGTAGCGTGAGCTCCAGCTGTCGGAACCCCACCTGCTCTGCCAGGGAAAAGTGCTGGAAACTCTCCAGAAAAAAACACAGCCATCTGATGACCCATCTAGAGCCAAAGTGTCAAATTTAGCGCTTGGTCGGTTATCAGTGGGACAGGCTTGTTTATAGATGTCTCTGATGTTTGCTGGTGATGAACAACAAGAAAAAAAAAAAGACTGGGAAAAGGTGCTGAGAAAATACTGTCAGACTGGAAGAGGTGCCTATTTATTCTTAGAAGTCAGCTTGCGGTATCTGTAATGTTTTTATGCTTGAATGTACATCTGAATATACAGTTGTATGATCATCTGCGTGACTTTTCTTTTTTCCTTTCTCACAGTGCATGCCAATTAAAGGCCTTGGATTTGTGCTCGGAGCCTACAAATGTATTTGCAAAGCTGGATTCTATCATCCCAACATCTTCTCAGTGAACAGCTTTCAGAGTAAGTGCCTTTGCTTGAGTGTAAAAAAAAAAAAAAAAAAGAAAAGGAAAAATGAAAACGGAGCTAGCATTAATAATGCAGTGCTCCTTTTTATCCTCATCAGGGTTATACAGTAAAATCCCTGTGGTTTGCAACTCTCGGATTATACAATCACTTAAGGGGTTCTAGCCCTTTGGTTTGTCATTCACGATACTCTTGAGAATCCTGTAAAACATACCCGCTTGAAGAATATTTGATTTGTAAATAAATTTAAAAACATGAAAAGAAGCCTTGCTATGAGGAAATAGAGATTTCTGGCGTCTGTGCTCAAGCACAAGTATTGAGGAAATTAATCTAGTATTTTTCTCTTTGGTCAGGGCAAACTAGAATGCCCTCGCCTCTGGCTTTGTGTGGGCTTTAATTGTTCTCATTTTACTTCAGTTGCAAAGGAGAGTCCAAAGGAGCATCCAAACTCTAATACTTGCTAATGAGGTAATAGAGATGGGTGAGACCTGAGAGTCTGGTTGGCTGTATGCTACGGATAACACGTAGCTTGCACTCGCCCAGGACGCAAGTTATACATTGCCCACAGTAAGGGAGACAACTCGGTTGGTACTCAGCAGGGAAAATATGTAAACTGCATGCCCAAAGTTGATGTCTGTTGATGTCATATGACCAAAGCATAACGTTGTAGTTATACTAGTGGAGCTCATGCTACAGTCACATGTGTAAAGCTGTTGCTTGAGGGTGTAACAGGGCATGCTTCTCTGCCTCCTGCTTTCGAGTGAATACCATCCCCAGCTTCTCCACACCATCCTATAACCAAAGGTTCGTGTTGTCAGCCCTCAGCTGCGGGAGCTGTTTGTATGAGATGCCCAGGGAATGGCGATGAGTAGCTTTCACCAAGCGTGGTCCAGGACTGGGTGTATTGTCTCCTGCCTTGTGTGAACACAGCCATTCCTGTTCCGCTGTAGAAATACCTCTGGTCATATTCAACACTTAACATGCACTTCTGTGATACTCACAGATACAGATACAGATTCAGATGTTTTGTACTAGTAAATCATGCAGGATTGTATGACGTGGTACTGGTAAAAGCATGTCCCCACACTACAGGGCTGCAAATAAAGTGTCCAGGTTCCTTCCTGTATTAGTTACTCTTTTTGCTTACGTAAACAGTGATGGGGATTATAGGTGAAAGGTGAGTAACTTTTAATATTAGGAAGACTTTAGAATTCCCTATTTGTTCGCGTCCCCAAGTTCCAGATATTAAGTCCTTTGACCTGTGTCATGGGTTGGCTTGTTTTTTATTGATTTGATCTGGTTTGCATATAGATTGGCCAAGATATCTTACCCCTAACTGTCGTGGTTTAGGCCAAATCGGCTACTGGGGACCTGGGGGATCCCAGATGGGACCGACAGATGCTCTCCTCTACCCCTCTTCAGAGAGAGGGGCAGAGGAGGAAAAAGAGACTTATGAGTTTAGAAGGAACTAAACTACTTTAATGAAATATTAATAATAAAATAAGAAAAAAAAATAATAATGAAATATATACAAAACCGTATCAAGCTCCCGAGATGACAATCACGACACTGGCTGGCACTGGGGCAGTCCCAGGCTGGACTCAGTGATGGACGGGGATGGGATTCCGGATCTGCATTCAGGATCGGGATCGCAGGCAGACGAACAGAGTCCTCCTCAGACGTCGGCCATTGCAAGAAGAGAGAGCTGACCTTTCAATCCCTCAGCCTTTATACTGAGCATGAGGCAGATGGGATGGAATACCCTCGTTGGTCAGTTTTGGGTCACCTGTCCTGTTCGCTCCTCCCCGCAGGTGGGACCCCACTATGCTTTTCCGCTTCCGACCCTCCAACGGGGCAAATAACAAAGTTGGTTGGCCTTGGTTGTTATAGCAATAAGTATAAGCAAGGTCCTCTCTGCATACCATGGCTGGGCATCAGCTATAAACATTGGTCTTATCACCCTGAGAGAGTGAACATTGTCTGCACAATATGCTGTTAATTTCAGTTGTTAGAGAGGCCCAGCTAAGAAGCGAAGTTACTGACCAAAATTGGTTCCGTTTTACCTCAAACCAGGACACTAACTCAGTATGTCTCTCATATATATATGCAAGAGATACATCATGTCTCCTGAATATGTATATGTAACATAAATAGCACAGTGTGTTTGTTCAACACTTTACCTGGTGAGTGTTTGTTTCCCTTCTCTTCATATTGTGGAGTGTCACAGAAGGCAGCCTCGTGATAATACTTTTTCTGTGGGCTGTGTCAATCTTTTGATACAGAGTGAGGATGATGTTTGGGTGCTCCTGCAGTGCGGTGAGTTACGGTGGAGTTGGGATTTAACTCCTTGAATGAGCGTATAAAAAAAAGTCATTCTTAGATTTGTGTCATACCAAATGCCACAGAACACATAAAAATAACGTGGCTAGAGATTGTAACAGCATTGATGATTAGGGATGAGATGCATTTTATCTCATATGAGCTGTCTAAAATGTATATGCTTGGTATGTATTAGTCATCTAGGTTTCAACTGCAGTCAGCATTGAGAGCGTGGCTCCCCTGGAGGGTAATTCTGCTGCTTTAGAAACGCAGAATTTGTCTTTAGATGGGAAAAGTAACTCTTCAGTTACTTTTTACTTTCAGTTACCTTTTTTCTCCATTTACTATAGAAGGAGGAGCCTATATAACTACCTTAGATTGGATATTTAGGTTCTAAGTAGCTAACATAAAATGAAGTTTGTCTCATGAAAGTGTTTGCATATGCTGATATTTTAGGGTGTGTAATTATATGATCTGGGGACACTTTGAGCATGTGTTACTGTGAGCTAACATAAATGTGAGTTTTGAAACAGTCAGCGATAAAAAACTGCTTTAATTCATACAGATGCAGCTCAATCTGCCAAGCTCTATAGGTGATTTCAGAAAGTGAACAGTGAGACAGATAGTGTGAGACTGGAAATGGCTGGGACGTAATGGGGGAAAAGACAGTGGTTCAAGGGAACTTAGCACTGTCACCCAGCTGCTTTCTGTAAAAAGAAAAAAGGAAAAGATGACATGGTTCAAATGGCTGTAGTATGTATCTGGAGGTTCAAAATGATGCTAATACAGGATTCCAGACACGAATCCGGCAAGCAGTTTTGACAGGAACTGTCTGACCTGAAGATGTCTTTGTGGAGATAGGTTGGTGAAGTCTGATGATAAAAGAGATGAAACTGAGTAGAAATGTTAATCATTTAGAAAATATTCCTGGTGGAAGAAAATAAAGAGGCAGGTAAGATTTGCAGGTCTCGAGATGTAAACAAGCAGCTTAAAAAAATGACAGGTTTTGTACTTCTGTGGATTGAAAAATTGGATCGAGTGTGTCATGCCTTGAAATGGGAGAATTTCTCAATGATTCTGGGATTCTGCACCACAGCAAAATATGGTTAACTACAATTGCACATTGTGCGTGAAGTGTCAGAGTTTTACATGGGGACAAGGTTCTGCTTTAGGTCCAGGTGAATGTTTTGGTTTGAGTCTGAAAGATAGCTGTATAAAGTGGCTTTGCAGGGAAGTTGGACACCGGATGGTTTGCTGGTGGGAAGGCTTAAAAGACTGCTTATCTGCCTCCTCTGCAAACTCAGCTGGGGCCCAAACGCCAGGATGCAATGCTACATAGGATTCTGGAAATGGGTTGCTTTCCTGACTTAAAGCAGCACAGTGATGCTGCGCCCATGGAAGTCGCACATGTTGCAGGTTCCTGAAGTGTGTGTGGGACAGGGGCACGGCTGAAATTTAGGCTGTTCTCTTACTGAATAGGAAACCAGGTAGGAGAGTGTTTCTCTCGCAAGGCTGAGTTTGTTCTTCAGAACTGACAGTGCCAAAATTAGTAAAACCTTTCTGTTTTTTCTGCATTAGTTAATGAGGACCATGGATACTGGTGGGGCACAGAGTTATTGCTGTATTCCAGTGTCTCTTTTGACGACAGAAATTGATTTTAGAAAAAATGTATTTCATATATGAAAGTTGCATTAACCTGTAAGTGGTTGCATACATGATTATGCACTTTCTCTTAGTGGCTCATTTCTAGGTAGCACTATTAGTGTAGGTAGAATAAACTAACTGCTGACTACATACATTTTAACATTTTTGTAACACCCTTCCCCAAAGCACTCATGTTCTCTGCCTCATGGGGAATGAGGTTTGCATTGGAAGATCCTTAGTAGAACAGCGGTGCTTTGTTCAACCTAGAAGTTAATTCTTTAGCAATGTATCATCCATATATTGCAGAGATTCTGCTCAGCTCTTGCTGTTCAGATGTGGAACCTGCCCTGTGCAAAAAGGTGCTTGCATCAGAGGTGGCTCTTTTGTCTGGGTTTACTGTCTCTAACAGTGCTGTGATCCCATAAAAGGTCCCAAGAGGGGTTTCCAGTTCAATGGGAATTCCCATTTTTACAGCTGCCCTTTGGCTTTGCTTCTTCAACAGAACTGGCACGTGCAGATCTGTGCATGTATGAAGGCTGTCACTGACTTCAGTGATCCCTTTCTGTGGTGAGGATTACGACCATGGCTGATTACCAGGTTTTGATGCTAACAGGTCCAGTTACATTCACACACACTGAGTTACTGCAGCATCGCCGATGCTACTGGTGGTGTTCCTAATTTATGCTATAACAGAACAGGAGCAGAATCAGTCTTTTGTTCTGTTCAGCACTCGGCACGTGCTGTGCTCTCTGTCTTCACCTGCTGAGTTTTGACTGGGGTCTGGGATGATTTTGTTTGGGATGGTGGCAATCCCTGCCCTGGCACTTAGCAGTGTGCCATTCTTACTTTACAGGAAGGTCTCAGCTGGTAATGTCGCAGCTGCTGAGGCGCCCCTTGTACAGCAGAGTGGGCTTAGGAGAACCAAAGCTGATGAAGAGTTACCCTCGGGAGACCATTTCAAAAACAGATGGGCCCATCAGACAGAAAAATAAGACTGGGATAAAAGAGGGAAGAACTAGGAAAAAAAAATATAGTAGAGGGGACATAACTGAAGCATTTAAGCTTTTTGTTTTATTTTTCCGGGACTCAAGCATTTTCCTTATTATACTTCATATTAGTTTGTGTCCCTATTCCTACTTTCCATCTACTCGGTTCTTTTCTCCTTCCATTTTATCCCCTTTTTTTTGTTACTGCATTCTATTCTTTTCCCCTTTTCTTTTTTCCTTGAGGACAGTACTTTTTTACATCTTCCTTATCCTCAGTTTGAACTTCTGCAGCACAGTCAGTCTTTCAGTGTTTGCTTCCATCTCATTTGTGTCAGTGCTAAAACTGCTGCTGCCTTACATGGAGCACAATTGGCTTCTTGCCCATCTGTCTAACCAGCATCTAAAATCTTTTGCCATCTTTTTGGGAGGAAAACCTGATTTTCTTCACTGGACAAGGCATGTGTAATCCCAAAGAGCTGCTGAAATAGGAGAAGGCATGGCACAGTGAAATCTCTAGCAGTGCTGTAAGAGGCAGTAACTTCATGCTTGGCTTGCACTGTCTGTGGTTTGAGTTGATGTTACAATGACTTTGGTGAGGGGACAGGGCCAGATGTAAAGGGCAGAAACGTTCAACTATGCAGTGGGCAGCAGCGCCCTGAGACATACAGTCAGGGCAAGGGTGTGGGTGGACAAACAAGCTCCCAGTCAGTGGCAAATACAATGATCAGTGCTTTCCCAAGAACTTATTTAAGAGTGTCTGAAAAATGTTCTTTCTTTTTGTCAAGGAGAAAAAAAAAAAGGGTGATTGTGAATAATTCCTTATCACATTGTGTAAATCTCAAGCAGATCCAATTTTTTGGATCTTTCTTCTATTACTATAATGAAGAATCATTTCAAAGTCAAAAGATAATCACCAGATAATCAGTCATAGCTGGCAGTGCAGGAGATGTGTATCGATGTCTTCCTTTGTATGCAGGAGACAGCATGACACCAGCCACATCTAAGCAAAAGCTTGCTGTTGTGTTATGAAGTCACATCCTTGGGGTATTTACTGCAACTTGCAACTGTTTATTGGCTGTTATCCCTGTAGTATGTGACGAGCATACGCGTGAGGAAACTTCCATGAGAAAATGCTTCATAAAATGGATTATAACGTATTTGCAACAACTTTGAGATTGAACATTTCAGAAATAAAGTAAGAATATCAAGTTTAGGACCATGCAAAATTATCAAGTCTATTCATATAATATTTGTGACTTAAGTAATCTCATAACTTTAGGTTTTAAATGGTAGTTTTTTAGTGGTTAAGTTTTTACACTGAAAATAATTTATTTAATTTACCACAATAAAAACATACTAACGAGTGGCTCGTATGTGGCTCAAAAATGTGAGGTTTTAAAGAGATTAAATAATCTTTTTGGAGATGGGCTAATTGAAGGGCAACTCTTTATGGAAATGATAAAGGAGCCGGTGTGTGGTGGAAAAGCAGGTTGACATGAGTGCAAATGTTGAGGAAACAAAGTGGAAAACTCTGACAGTAGGTAGTGCACTCTTGATTTGGATATGGAGATGGGAGGTGGGAGACTGTGACTTCGGTCTCTGACGGAAGACAGTGTGAGTCCGTTGCTCTAGCTGTAATTTAGAAAACAGAGTGTCGTGGTTTAGGCCAAATCGGCTACTGGGGACGTGGAGGACCCCAGACGGGGCCGACAGATGCTCCCCTCTACGCCTCTTCAAAGAGAGGGGCAGAGGAGGAGGAAAAAGAGACTCACGAGTTTAGAAGGAACTAAACTACTTTAATGAAATATTAATAATAAAATAAAAAATAAATAATGAAATATATACAAAACCGGATCAAGCTCCCGAGATGAGAGTCACGACACCGGCTGGCACTGGGGCAATCCCAGGCTGGAATTAGTGATGGACAGGAACGGGATTCTGGATCTGCATTCAGGATCAGGATCAAAGGCAGATGAACAGAGTCCTCCTCAGACATCGGCCATTGAAGGAAGAGAGACAGCTGACCCTTTGATCCTCAGCCTTTATACTGAGCATGAGGCAGATGGGATGGAATACCCTCGTTGGTCAGTTTTGGGTCACCTGTCCTGTCCGCTCCTCCCCGCAGGTGGGACCCCACTATGCTTTTCCACTTCCGACCCTTCAACGGGGCAAATAACGAAGTTGGTTGTCCTCAGTTGTTAAGTATAAGCAGGAGCCTCTCTGCATACCTTGGCTGGGCATCAACTATAAACATTGGTCTTATCACTCTGAGAGAGTGAACATTGTCTGCACAATATGCTGTTAATTTCAGTAGCTAGAGAGGCCCAGCTAAGAAGCGAAGTTACTGAACAAAATTGGTTCCGTTCTACCTCAAACCAGGATACAGAGATAAAATGTTAGATAAGGAGAAGATGGTTTCTGGCAAAACTCTTGGAATGATAAGGGGCTGCGGTCCATGGGAGTTTGCTCTGAAAAGAAATTCCACTCCTAGGATATATGCACGATTAGTGTTCCTTAGAGGTTCTCCACTGTCTTGGGTTGACCAAGCACAGTTATTTTCCAACACTTCCATTCCTGCCTCCCACAGTCAGTGTCAAAAAGATGCAGGATGTCTTCTTGCTGTCTGCTTATCTAAGAAATCTGGTTACCAGCATGAGTCAGCACTGCTCTGCTATATTCAGGTTTCCAGCATCTTTGTTTAGAATAAAGCTCCAAAGAGAAATCCACGATCTTCATGAGGAATACCAGCCTGTTCTCTGCTCACTGTGGGATGCGGGAGCAAAGCATCCTACAGTGGAGACGAGGAGCACAGGGCTGCTGGAACGGCATGCCAAATAGACAGATTTGGTTATCCAGCCTCTCTGTCCCTTTCCCAGGCTTTGCCTGTCAGCAGATGTGTACTTATGTGCATTCGTACATAGATTTGAGAAAGCAAGAAATAATTACCCTTGTAGATAACCTTCTGCTTCAAATGTTTCAAGCTAAAAGTCTGAAGAGAGTTTCATAAGCCAATATGCATGTGCAACATTGGTGGAATAGGCTGTCTCTTGAATTAAGACTAAACAGTGCATGATTTACTACTTTTTTCATCAAATATATTGGAGCAATTCTCTTGTCTTGTGAAAAGTGAGAGAAGTTATCACACATTTTAACACAGCATTGATTTGGCTTCATCCACATTCTCTTGTTTCTGGAAGCTCCTGAGCCTGTCTTGCTTATATTAAACATTTTCACCAAATTCAGTTTTCCTTCTTATTTAACAATATTCTTTTGTGCCCACTTTTTCTTTCACCTTTTTATTCCATTAATTGCCTGTAAGGTAAGCAGTCTTACAGGGGGTTACAGGCAAGTGTTCACGGATCAGAAAAAGCAGGAACCCCCCTATGTGCTCTGTTGGTGGGTTTGCTTTGATGGACAAGATGTTAGCTCAAGAATCATTGATTTTCCTAGACAAAATATTAACTTGCCAGTAGGTTTTCCAGATTTCCTGGTGTGCTTGTGTGAACAACGGAAAATAATACTTAGTGTAAGTGCACTGGTTCTGCTTTGGGGTCACAGTAGTGCAACAGCATGCTGAACAAATGTTAATTAAGAAGAGTTTTATCTAATTTGAAGCTAATTAATTCACTAGATAGCATCTTTATGAAATTGAGGAACAATCTGAAATAGGATCAGAGCTTGTACTGTGAACATGAAGTAGTTAATGGGTCTGCTCTTCATGTGTCTGTGTAAAATCCTTTCCTTATTCCCAATTCTTTGATGTAATTTTTTCCCCATTCAGAAGCCTCCTTCAAAGAATTTCCCGTGCAGATTTAGCCCACTTTAAATACAATGGGAAAGTATTTGGCGTTTAATAAGCTCGCTTTCCCTCATGTCTAAATTGGTCTGCATTTTCTGAATGTGACAAAGGAGGGTGAAAAGAGAAAAGCAGCCCTCACAAGCCGTTTTGTACTTAATGAGAGAGGCCAACAGGGTGAGAAAGGGATTCAGCAGAGGACTGGACTGTTCCTGTATGGATGAACTGCCCATCCTATATAACTAAAGGTGTCTCCCCTTACCCTTCTGCTTCTTTCAGGAAAGGATGCAGAAAATCGCTTTTCTGGTGGTGAATTGTCAGAGGAAGTCTACACCTGCCTACCCTGCAGGGAAGGATGTTCTTACTGTACAGATGATACTCCCTGCTATGCACAGGAGGACAAGTATTTACGGCTGGCTATCATCTCATTCCAAACGCTCTGTATGCTGCTGGACTTCATAAGCATGCTGGTAGTCTACCATTTTCGCAAGGCAAAGGTAAGCAGACGTGTTTTACTTTGATATTCCTGCTCATTGTGTGGTACAGACTCATTTATGTCAAGTGTTAAGTGTATAGCTTCTCATTTTGACAGTCAGTTTCTCAGGTAAGGAGCTCAGCTCAAGGAGAGGGTGTGATTTCCAAACAGGAATGCTTTGCTTTAGGCATGGAGGTACTTAAATTGTTTATGCAGTTTTTGGGGAAAAAAAAAAAAAAAAAAAGCTGAGCAATTTTTGTCTCCCAGTGAAATCTGCTTAAATTTATAGATGGTCAGCAAAAATCAAGGAAACCTATTACGTTCGAAGTAATTTTGGAAAATCAGGGTGATTACACAGGTACCTAAGGAGGCATGTGGATATTTATAGTCTCAGGATCTTGAAGGTCTCTGTTTTACCACTGCTGGGAATGAAGTTTTGTTCTAATATATTTGACAGACTAGCTGGAAAACAATTTTATCAAAGAGAAATCTTTCAAAATAGTTCTAGTTCTTAGAGAGTTTAAACTTGATTCTATGGTTAATTTTTTTTTTTAATCTAAAGTATGAATATATTAAGGAGTGTCTGTACATTGCTGATGCAGGCTACAGTTATGTTTTATGTACTAACCTAATGAACTTCCTGCTTTTTACCTCACTCAGAGTCTTTTAACATGTAATATATCTTGTGGAATCTCACTGTTGCCTCAGTAAATGCAGAACATTCTCTGAAACTTCCAATTTACTAACAAAAAAAGAACTGAAGCTGGCACATATTCACTACCTACATTTGGGAGACGTAGGTGTGCACACAGTGTGTTGCGCGGTTGAAATTAATAGCTTCATCCACTTTCCATAACTAGATAAGCATTTCCATTTTGGTTTTTGGAACACTTGATCTCACAGTCTTCCTAATCGTACAGTGTCTGTGTTACAAATGTGTAGCTCATTTTGAAAGACTTTAATATCCTGGCAGGAAATCACAGAACGAGCACTAACATTCTTTTTTTTTTTCCCTCTTCTGTTTCTGACAGAGTCTTTGTATTTAATGATACTGCATCAAATGATTCAAATTACCGACTTAATTGTATTTATAAAGTTTTTCATTATGAAATGTCTGTTGTAGGCATCTGTTTAGTTGCTTAACATTAACTTAGCAGAAGAACTTCATTCCAGTTTTATGAGGTTTTAGTCCGCATGGTAATATTACTTGCTTTTAATGTCATAGACAACACCATGAAAGAAGCATTCCTTGTGACTAAAAACTTTACTTTCTAGACCTACAAAGCGAACAGAGTAGATTACTTCATATGTGGCTATTGCAAATTTGGCTTGATTTTTTTTTCACACTGATATATTGATTGTTGAGGAATTTCTATATTTTCTCATTAATAGTTTGAGACCAGAGATGTGTAAAATTGCATACACACTTGCACTTTTACACTTACATATGTTCTTATACACGTATACCTTTCCTCGTTTCTAAAGAACTTTTCAGACTTTATGAAAAGGCTGGAGCTTATTTTTTTCCAGATTACCTGTTACCGTTAGACATCATGACATCTGAATGAGCGAGAACCAGACACAAACCAAAACATTCCTTATTACAGAGAGAGAAGTGATGCCTTTGAGACACTGCATTTCATTTAGTTGGACAGAGATGGATTCAATTATAATTTTGCTACCTTAGAAAAGAGTCAACTTTGCTCTAAATGTATATCTCGCAAGGAAAAGGGGAGGAAAAATGAGACCAAAATGTAGTATCGTGATTAACAATCTTTTCCTGCATGATCAATGTTTTCAAGCAATAGAAATTGATAAATAGATGTTCCATTGTTTTTCATGTCATTCAGCTGAGTTTTTTCTTGGATTCCTTTTATGTTCTTTATCTTGTTGGTACAGTATGATTTTAAAAAGAAAAAGATCTTATGTGATTACCATGAAATGAGAAGCTGTACGGAAGGGCAAACATACTGAGAACAATGAGCATTTGCATAAGAAAACTACTGGTTACGTTGGATAATGACAGAAATTTGGACTGAAGGAAGAAAACTAGTAACTGACCATATACCCTTTGGCAAGGGGGGAACGTCATGAAAATGAAAGAACAGATACCGAAATATATTCAAAATATTTACATTTTGAGCAATTCCAACTGGTAGTAAAGCAAACCTAAGTTAGGTTAGTATATCTGTCTGTGGTTAAAGTTACTGTGTTAAACTGCTCACTTCCACTGTGCCGGGCAGGTGTCAGAGAAGAGCATTTTTTTGATTCTTTCCCACCTATGGCACTACAATATTCAAGTAGTTACAAAAAGTAATTTTTAATACAGCATTTCATAACAGAAAGAACTGCGTCCTGCTACCATATCAGGAGACAATCTTTGAAGTCTTTAAAAGAGAAAAATGTGGGGGTTAAGAATAAAAAATGCTAAATTAAGGCCCTAGTGCTGAAAAGAATGAAAAGTAGGTATGTGGCATTTTGGTACAGTTGTTGATCAGTGAAATGAGCTCAGGAAAATGGGAAGGAAAATGGCTATGCCAAACACTACTTAATGCTTGTACTTTATGGGTGCTCCTGGTAGATACTGACTTCAGAAAGCTAAGGTCCTGAAAAGTGAAGGTGTGCCAACAGAAAGCACCTTGGGAAGAAACACCCCTGGCACCTTGACTGATATTGTTTGTATATTAATTCAGAGAAAGAATGATAAAGGTCTGTAAGGGCCCTTTAGATTGTGATGGGGGTGACAACCTTGGTTTCAAAAAAAATCAACATATCACAGAGCAGATGCAGATCAGAAGTATTTTAGAGAAGAGAAGAAATATCTCAGTTATTCAGATCGTAGTGGTTATAGATATTATGAGCAAGCAGTACTTATAATGGAAACTGATGTGGAAGAGTCGCTTATGAGCTTAGCTTCATCAACAGTGTGGAATATATGCTAGATCCAAGGCAGTTATTAAAAGATCAACCATTGGTAAAAGATCTACTGCTCCACTCCCAAAGAGCATGGCAATGAGAACAGAGGTGTTTTCAGCAATTACTGCTGAAGTGTTACTGACAGAATGTGATGATACGACTTTCATGTTGACATGATCTTTACTGCTGACCAAGGATGTGGTATTAATGATCTGTGGGGAAGCCTGGTAAATATCAACCAAAGTGGTTCCATGAGGGAAAGATCTTGACAAAATGAATGGTAATAAATAGGCAAAGCCTATCCAAGCCAGATGACTGGCTTCTAAAAGCCAGGCTTCTCTTTAGAGGAACCATTAGAAGTCTCTGAAGTTTTAAGTCTCTTCTTTTAGAACTTCTAAGGGTTCCTCTAAAGAGTCCTCCTCAGACTTCTGAAAGAACTCCTTTACAAACCTGCTGAATTATTTATTGTGGAGTAAGCCACTGCTTATATTTATAGCAGTAGAGGAGGAATGGAAGATAGGAAATGTGCCATCTGTGTTTATAAAGCCTTCCCGTAATGGTGACAAGAAGTAAAGGTCAGTAGGCCCAACTTACACACTTGCAAATTCATAGAAATGGTAATAAAAAAACCCCAGAACTACTGGGTCCATGGATAAGTGTGGGAAGTAGGCTTTTTTGAGAATGTGATGCCCTACAAATGTACTTATCGCTCTGTGAAGGTGGATTATGAGCGTGTGGATATAAGACTACTTTTTCCAAGGTCTGACACCAAAAGCTCTTAAAAATTACAATCTCAAGGGGCTAGGTGAGCCACAGGTCTTGTAGGTAACCAAGAGGAAAAGGCAGTGCAGGAAATATGGTATAAAATCATGTAAGACAGACAGATGTTGACGTGTGAACAAATATTCATGGTTCCTCTTACAATATCACTGGAGGGTGTTCAAGGGATCTCTCAAATGGTTAAAAAAATCAAGTTGTGTTACACACAACTTTTAGTTGCTCTGTGCCACTCACTGGCAAAGAATATCACGGATCCCAAAGTATAAATCAATTTTAACAGAGTTTAGAAAGAATCATGAAGGATATTTCCGTTATTGGCTGTTTAAACACACTGGTTTTAGTGAAACATCTGGTGCAGGAAGTCCATAATTATTGTTGTTGGAAACTGGGAGGATAGACCAGGAAGGATCACTCTCTGCTGTTCTGCTTCTTTAATAAAGCAACACAGGCCATGACCTGAGGTAGGAGACTGGAGTCTGAATCAGAAAGCCATTCTTTTGTTCTCTTGGGATAGAGTCATTAAGTTAGATTTCATGCCTCTTCTTGAAAGCATTGTAGTTACTCATATAGACTTGCATGTTGGATAGGTGGCAAAACAAAATTCAACTGATTTGTCCAAGGCACAGTACCACTGGTACATCACTGGTACCACTGACCAAAATCTTGGCATTGCCAACCTGTAAATGAAACTGCAAATTTGTGACTTCAAGCAGCAGTCAGCACTGGCAAACAGTGCAAAATGGCACTGCAGAAAGATACTGTGAGAAAGATCAGATTGATGCTGAGGAATTCATTTGAGGCTTTGTCAAACACAGGTGAAAGTGACTCAGCAGCCCCGAGATTAGCTCAGCAGCAATGTTACTAAACTGCAGGAGTCATAACTGGAGAAAATTACAGGCAGAAAATGTGGCCCTTTGCCGAGAGAACTCTAAAACGGTAAGAATAAAAAAAACCTCGGAAGAAGGCACAGAAGGAGTAGCAGAAGCTAAACCACTAGTGAAAAGCATTGTA